>NC_086446.1:700442796-700660161 GCF_028390025.1 Pseudophryne corroboree
AACGTAGTTCTGGGATTTCTCAAATCACATTGATTTAAAACCAGTCAAATATGTGGATTTGCAGCATCTCACATACAAAGTGACCATGCTCTTAGCCCTGGCCTGGACCAGGCGAGTGTCAAATTGGTGGTTTTTTCTCAAAAAAGCCCATATCTGTTTGTCCATTCGGACAGGGCAGAGCTGCGGACTCGTCCCCAGTTCTCTCCCTAAGGTGGTGTCAGTGTTTCACCTGAACCAGCTTATTGTGGTGCCTTGCACCTACTAGGGACTTGGAGGACTCCAAGTTGCTAGAAGTTGTCAGGGCCCTGAAAATATATTCCAGGACAGCTGGAGTCAGAAAATCTGACTCGCTGTTTATACTGTATGCACCCAACAAGTTGGGTGCGCCTGCTTCTAAGCAGTCGATTGCTCGTTGGATTTGTAACACAATTCAACTTGCACATTCTGAGGCAGGCCTGCCACAGTCTGAATCGGTTAAGGCCCATTCCACAAGGAAGGTGGGCTCATCTTGGGCGGCTGCCCGAGAGGTCTCGGCATTACAACTCTGCCGAGCAGCTACGTGGTCAGGGGAGAACACGTTTGTAAAATTCTACAAATTTGATATCCTGGCAAAAGAGGACCTGGAGTTCTCTCATTCGGTGCTGCAGAGTCATCCGCACTCTCCCGCCCGTTTGGGAGCTTTGGTATAATCCCCATGGTCCTTTCAGGAACCCCAGCATCCACTAGGACGATAGAGAAAATAAGAATTTACTTACCGATAATTCTATTTCTCGGAGTCCGTAGTGGATGCTGGGCGCCCATCCCAAGTGCGGATTATCTGCAATACTTGTACATAGTTACAAAAATCGGGTTATTATATGTTGTGAGCCATCTTTTCAGAGGCTCCGCTGTTATCATACTGTTAACTGGGTTTAGATCACAAGTTGTACGGTGTGATTGGTGTGGCTGGTATGAGTCTTACCCGGGATTCAAAATTCCTCCCTTATTGTGTACGCTCGTCCGGGCACAGTACCTAACTGGCTTGGAGGAGGGTCATAGGGGGAGGAGCCAGTGCACACCACCTGATCCTAAAGCTTTACTTTTTGTGCCCTGTCTCCTGCGGAGCCGCTATCCCCCCTATGGTCCTTTCAGGAACCCCAGCATCCACTACGGACTCCGAGAAATAGAATTATCGGTAAGTAAATTCTTATTTTTTGACTCTGTGATGAAAATAATAGATCAAGGGGGAGCTGTAGATGTAGCATATCTAGACTTTAGTAAGGCATTTGACACTGTCCCACATCACAGACTGCTAAATAAACTTGAAAGCCTGGGGGTGGATTATAAATTAGTGAAATGGATAAGAACCTGGTTGCAGGATAGGAAACAGACAGTTGTAGTTAATGGAGTGCAATCTATGGAGGGAAATGTTACCAGTGGAGTACCCCAGGGATCTGTACTTGGTCCAGTTCTCTTTAATATCTTTGTTGGTGACATTGCAGATGGTATTGAAGGGAAGATATGCCTTTTTGCAGATGATACAAAGATATGCAACAGGGTAGACACACTGGGAGGGGTCAAACAAATGATTGATGACCTAGGTAGGCTTGAGAAATGGTCAAGAACGTGGCAACTACAGTTTAATGCTAAAAAATGCAAAATCATGCACTTGGGTCTCAAAAACCCAAAGGCTAAGTATAGTATCAAGGGTACTATAATGGAAACTACTGAGGAGGAAAGAGATTTAGGAGTCACTATTTCAAGTGACTTGAAGGCAGGAAAGCAATGCAACAAAGCAATGAGAAAGGCAAGTCAGATGCTTGGTTGCATAGGGAGAGGAATCAGTAGCAGGAAAAAAGAAGTGATAATGCCACTGTATCGGTCATTGGTAAGGCCCCATCTGGAATACTGTGTCCAGTTCTGGAGACCCTATCTCCAGAAGGATATAAATACATTAGAGAGTGTACAAAGAAGGGCAACTAAAATGGTGCATGGCCTACATCACAAAACTTACCCGGAAAGGCTAAAAGATCTTAACATGTATAGTTTGGAGGAGAGAAGGGAAAGGGGAGACATGATAGAAACTTTCAAATATATAAAGGGTCTTAACAAAGTTCAGGAGGGAAACATTCTTCAAAGGAAAAGAAGCATTAGAACTCGAGGGCATACATTGAGACTGGAGGGGGGGAGGTTCAGGGGAAATTTAAGGAAAAATTACTTCACAGAAAGGGTAGTGGATAAGTGGAATAGCCTCCCATCAGAGGTGGTAGAGGCTAAGACTGTAGGGCAATTTAAACATGCTTGGGACAGGCATATGAATATCCTTACAAAGAATCAAGGTTAAAAAAGGGTTGAGATTGCCTAAAGGATAAAATAAAAAAGGGGCAGACTAGATGGGCCAAGTGGTTCTTATCTGCCGTCAAATTCTATGTTTCTATGTTTCTATAACCAGAGTTAAAAGAGTGAATATATATATATATATATGTATATATACATACATACAGTATATATTTATATATGTTATTTCTTCTCAGGGTTTGCCTTTCATAAGCCTCACCAGTACTGTATGCCTAAATAAATGGTTCAGTCAGTTCAGATCTAAATGTGTAGGTATTACTCTCCTTTGTTCCAACACACACAATATTCACCCACAGGTGCTCTGTCACAGGGAATAGAGGCTCTTGTAGAGGCTATCAGAGATGTTTTGCATATTCCTAATAAGGTGTCAGAGGAGTGTGAGGAATCTTATTTTAATATAAAAAAGAAGTCCTCAGTTAGTTTTCCTGTGTCAAAGGAATTGAATACCCTGTTTGAATAATCATGGATAAATCCTGATAAGAAGTTTCAGATCCCTAAAAGGTTGCTCTCATCTTTTCCTTTCCTTCTGGAAAATAGGAAAAAATGGGAAAATCCACCAATAGTGGACGCATCAGTCTCTAGGCTGTCACGTAAAATTGTATTGCCTGTTGCTGGTGCAGCCTCCCTGAAAGACACGGCTGATCGTAAAATTGAGACTACACTCAAATCCTTGTAAAACCCCCCGCTATTGCATGTGCGTGGATCACTAAAGCCATTGCTAATGGTCAGGTAACCTAATTGAGGGCTTAGATTCCTTATCTAGGGGGGATTTTGTCTTACTCCTGCAGCATATACAGGACTCTGCGAACTTTATGGTGGAATCTATAAAGGAAATAGGCGTGCTTAATGCACGCACCACCGCTATGGTAGTGTCGGCATGCAGGGGCTTGTGTCTACGCCAGTGGACTGCTGACGCGGACTCCAGGAAAGGCGTGGAAGGCCTACCATTCACAGGAGAGGCCTTGTTTGGAGATGTACTAGACAAATGGCTCTCCACAGCTATTGCAAGTAAGACTACATATCTTCCTTCCGCAGCTCCCCCAACCAAGAAGACTTATTCAACTTCTCAGTTACAGTCCTTTCGGACACCCAAGTTCAAGGGCAAATCCAGAGGTGCTTCTACGTCCTCCAGCGATGCAAGAGGTAAACCATGCAAGCCAGCAGCTGCAGGTGCTCAGGAATAGAGCCCAGGCTCTGATTCCTCAAAGCAGGGCCGGACTGGGACTAAAAATAGGCCCTGGCATTTTTGAAGCACACAGGCCCACCTCTGTGACTCCTCCCCTTACTATTCCTGACTCCTCCCACTTATTAGTCTATGTTCTTACAAATATAATTAATATTCTAACAACATACAGGCGTACATCATTCTTACACTGGTTGTGACTTGAAGCTATTGTAGCTGCTGGCAAGGTTACACACGCATATGAAATTGTGGTAGACCTGTGTATTTGAACTTGTTATCCAAATCCCTGAATCATAAGGTCACATACCTATTTGAACTTGCGTTCAGGCCTATGCGTTTGAACTTGTTATTCAAGCACTTAACCATAAGGCTTAATCTAACTTTCACCTGTGTACCCCACCGGTGTGTGGTTTTTTCAAGTATCCAGAATACGTAATTGCCATTTTATTGATGCACTAACAGTATTTATCAAGCACTAGAGACATACCCCTGATGAAGTCTTAGAGTAAGACGAAACGCGTCGGGTTATTTGTTCATAAACATCAAATCTCCGAATTGTCAAAGGAGAAGGAGGAATCTATCAAAGTTATTTCAACTGGTCCTCTGTACTATATGGTGTTATCTGCAAGAAGAGATACTATACCGTTTTGTATCATTGCTTTTATGTTGTAATAAATTTTACATGGAACATGTTAAATGTGGTTTTATGCTCACAAATTAGGAGTAAATATCTTAGGGAGACTGCTGTTTTTCCCCGTTGAATATTGGGTGGAAAAACAACCCAAGTGCGCCCATTCCTCTATTGGCACATATTTGTATCTTTTTAGTCCCTCCTAACAAGGGACTTAGTGGAATTTGGCAGCCTTAACCCAATCCTTTCTCACTTTCTGTTTAATAGCGCAAAAGGGAGAGTATCTGTTTTGTGTACATCATTCTCTATTAAAATATACACAACCAGTGGTTGAAGTGGAAATGTTTAAGTGGGGGTATAGAAATGTGAGGATTGTAATTAAGCGCGCGCCGAAGGCGCGCTCCGGAAAAGGGGGCGTGGTCACTCAAAGGGGGCGTGGTCACTCAAAAGGGGGTGTGGTCTTCAGTGTAATTTACCACACCATACACCCCTTATACGCATTATGCACCACAATAGTAGGACCCCTTATACTATCTAGTACTGCTGCCCCTTTCACATTATACCACACAGTATGAGACAAAATTCACATTACAGCACCCGGTATGAGTCGAAATTTACATTATATGCCCCCGATAGTGCAGTGCCAGGTATACAAATGCCCCCACAGTGCCAGGTATACAAATGCCCCCACAGTGCCAGGTATACAGATGCCCCCACAGTGCCAGGTAAACAATTGCCCCCACAGTGCCAGGTAAACAATTGCCCCCACAGTGCCAGGTATACAAATGCCCCCACAGTGCCATGTATACAAATGCCCCAACAGTGCCAGATCCACAAATGCCCCCACAGTGCCAGGTATACAAATGCCCCCACAGTGCCAGGTATATGCCCCCACAGTGCCAGGTATACAGATTACCCCACAGTGCCAGGTATACAAATGCCCCCACAGTGCCAGGTATACAAATGCCCCCACAGTGCCAGGTAACCAATTGCCCCCACAGTGCCAGGTAAACAATTGCCCCCACAGTGCCAGGTACACAAATGCCCCCACAGTGCCAGATCCACAAATGCCCCCCACAGTGCCAGGTATACAAATGCCCCACAGTGCCAGCCAATTGCCCCCACAGTGCCAGGTATACAATTGCCCCACAGTGCCAGCCAATTGCCCCCACAGTGCCAGGTATACAATTGCCCCCACAGCAGCCAGTGCTGCAGCTGCTTACCGCTGCTGCACTGCTGCTGTTGCTGCTGCTCCTCCTCCTCCGGGCTGTGAGGGACGGGGGTGAGAACGCCGGGCGCCCGCCAGCACGGCTGTGTCTGGCGCGGCAGCGTATAGCGTTCAAACCAGCCGCCGGTTCGTGAGCCAATCAGAGCTCGCGGACCGGCGGCTTCTGATTGGCTGCCGGTCCGCGAGCTCTGATTGGCTCACGAACCGGCGGTTGCTTTGAAGTCCGCTATACGCGCCGCGCCAGACACAGCCGTGCTGGCGGGCGCCCGGCGTTCTCACCCCCGTCCCTCACAGCTCTCCAAGCCTGACAGCTGAGACGCGCTGCCGCCGGACTGAGCGGCAGCGCGTCTCAGTGACCGCTGCACCGGCCCACGTGGCCATCGGCCCTTCTGGCATCTGCCAGAAGTGCCAGATGGCCAGTCCGGCCCTGCCTCAAAGGCTTCAGCAGGAAGGTGGACCGCAATGCCTGGGAGGCTGTCAGATGGGAACCCGACTCTTCAGTCAGATCTGGTCAAGTTCGTGACGGGATCCCTTGGTCATAATTTTTATTTCCCAGGGCTACAGACTGGAGTTCCAAAAGGTCCCACCTCACAGATTCTTCAAATCAGGATTGCCAGTTTCACAAAAGGCAAGGATAACTTTACAGTATACCATCCAAAGACTGGTACAGACTTGGGTCATTGTTCAAGTTCCACCTCATAAGTTCAACAAAATGTAGTCTCTGAGAGCGGGAATCTCAGGTCTGGAGGGGACAAAAGCACCATCCAGGGAAAGGTTGCTGGTCAACATTGGTCTCTCAACCAAACTCCTCCAGGATCACGGGTGGATTCTAAACCATCCAAAATCTCACCTAGAGCCAACAAGGAAACTCCCATTCCTGGGAAAGGTACTGGACACGGAGTCGCAGAAATTCCTTTAGTTGGAAACGGCATTGGTGATCCAGTCGATGGTTCTGGACGTCCTGAAGCCAACCTGGGTGTCAGTGCATCTGTGCATTCGCCTTCTGGGAAACGTGGAAGGTTTCACGCAAGACCCTTCCTGATAGATCTGTTGGACAAATGGTCTGGATCGCATCTCCACATGCACCAGAGGTTCCGTCTGTCACCAAAAGCCAGGATCTCCTTTCTGTGGTGGCTAGTCTTTTCACCTCGTTGAAGGTCGGAGGTTCGGAATTCAGAACTGGATTCTGTTATCCACAGACGCAAGCATCAGAGGTTGGGGAGCAGTCACTCAGGGGGTGCAGTTTCAAGGAAGATGGTCAAGTCAGGAAGTTGTTCTTCCAATCAACATTCTGGAACTCAGGGACGTATACAACACCCTTCTGCAGGCCTTACATCTTCTTCATGATCGGGCCATTCAGGTCCTGTCGGACAATGTAACGACAGTGGCATACATAAACCGATGGGGCGGAATTAAGAGCAGAGCAGCAATGTCAGAGGTGTCAAGTATTCTCCTCTGGGCAGAAAGAAACACTGTGGTGTTGTCAGCGGTCTTCATTCCGGGAGTAGACACGATGGCCTCTCGGCTCAACAGGAAGATCAATCCCGACTATGATCCGAGCCGGGAAGGGGTAACGTCTAAGCATTACCATCGTATATGGAAGAAATACATCTCTTGGTGTGAGAGCAGAAATTATTCTGCGGTGGAATTTCATCTGTGACGTTTCCTGCTTTTTCTGCAGGCAGGTGTGGATGTGGGCCTGCGTCTGGGCTCCTTAAAAATCCAGATTCGGCCTTGTTCATTTTCTTTCAGAAACAATTGGCTTCTCTCCCTGAGGTCCAGACGTTCTTGAAAGGTGTTCTGCACATCCACTCTCCCTTTGTGCCTCCCACGGCACCTTGGGATCTGAACATGATGCTGCAGTTCCTCCAATCGGACTAGTTTGAACCGTTACAGGGGGTGGACTTTGTCTCATAAAAGTCCCTATTTAATTTTCCATAAGGACAGATCTGAACTCGGAACTCATCAGCAATTTCTTCCTAATGTGGTGTCTGCGTTTCACATCAACCAACCTATTGTGGTTCCGGTTGTCACCGACACTTCTGCTACTTCAAAGTCTTTAGATGTTGTGAGGGCTTTGAAGGTGTATGTGAAGGGAACAGCTCGTCACAGAAAATAGGACTCGCTGTTTGTTCTTTATGATCCCAAATTGATTGGGTGTCCTGCTTCAAAGCAGTCTATTGCACGCTGGATCAGGCTTACTATCCAGCATGCTTAATCCACGGCAGGTTTGCCATCTCCAAGATCTGTACAGGCTCACGCTACTAGGTCGGTGGGTCCTTCCTGGGCGGCTGCCCAGGGTGTCTCAACTTTACAGCTGTGCCGAGCAGTTACTTGGTCAGTTTCGAACACGTATACTAAGTTCTACAAGTTCGATACTTTGGCCCCTGAGGAGCTTCAGTTTGGTCAATCAGTCCTGCAGGAACCTCAGCACCCTCCCAACCGGTTTGGGAGCTTTGGTGTAGCAAGTGTGCTTGGAGTAGTTGTGCCCCCAGTAGGTGTGCCCTCAGTAGGTGTGCCCGCTGTAGCTGTGGCCCCAGTAGGTTGCCCCTGTAGCTGTGCCCCCAGTAGGTGTACCCCCTGTAGCTATGGCCCCAGTAGGTGTGCCCCCTGTAGCTGTCTCCCCTGGTAGCGCCGAAAAAATAATAATACTCACCTGACCCATTGAGGCATGAATTCCACAATACCTCTGAAGGTGTCCTGTGGTATCTGGCACCAAGACATTGGGAGCAGATTCTTTAAGTACTGTAAGTTGCGCCTTGTGGCCTTCATGGCTTGGGCTTGTTTTTCCAGGACATCTCACAGATGCTCGATCGGATTGATATCTGTGGAATTTTAATGCCAAGTCAGCATCTTGAACGCTGTCATGTTTCTCAAACCATTCCTGAACAATATATGCAGTGTGACAAGGGGGTCATTCCGACCCGTTCCCACACTGCGGTTCATCGCAGCGGTGCAAACAGGTCGGTTCTGCGCATGCACGGTGGACACAATGTGCCGCTGGGTAACGATGCTGGGAATGAAGAAAGCAGTCGCAGCGCGGACCTCAAGAAGATTGACAGGCGGGAGGCGGATCGGGGCGTCTACTCACCATTTTCCGGGCGTGGAGATCTGAACGCAGGCATGTCGAGGCGTTTGGAGGGCGGATGTCTGACGTTAATTCCGGGACCTTCATCGCTGGATTCATTGCACAGGGTAAGTAACTGCAGGTCTAGTATTGTTTTACACAAAACTTTTTTAGCATAGCAGTGCTGCACAAGCGATCGCAGCCCTGCTATGCTAAAATACACTCCCCCATAGGTGGCGTCTAGTTGATCGCACGAGCAGCAAAAAGTTGCTACGTCCGATCAACTCGGAATGACCCCCAGGGTGCATTATCCTGCTAACAGAGGTCACTGCCATCAGGGACTATCGCTGCCATGAAGGCGTATACATGGTCTGCAACAATAACATCCACATGTATTTTTCTAAAGGATATTAGTGTAGACCACTAGTGGGTACTACACTAAAAAAGAGCTTAGTGTGTGGCGCACTCTTTTGAAATGATTATAAATTGATAAAATTTAACTTTTATTACATACTTTTAAAATAAATCTCTATAGCCAGGCAAATAAATATATTTGATAGCCTGAGAGTAAACACCTGTAAGATTATTGCACTAAATTACTATTGAATAATGGTAATTACCATTTACGCTATAATTAGAGCAAATAAAATTATATGTCAAGCTTAGTGATATATTACTGTGAGTATTATATACTGTAACGGTTATCAATATCACCCATTACCAAGACTATATTAGTTTGTAATCACGGACATAGCTCAAATAATAGCCACTTTAAAAGTATATGGTTATTGCTAAAGTAAGGAGATGTTGAGCACTATATTGTTGCAATGATCAATACATATCAAAAAAGATGTGGGTTCCTAAATTACCTCAAAAGAAGCCCCTGTTCGTGGCAACTCTTCGTCTTTAGGTTGCAAAAGAAAACAATGTAGATGTGTATTGTAACATATGTACACTTAGTCTGCCAGTCTATTATTCAGACTGCAGTAACTGTGCAGATGTAATTTGATATGTTTTTTAGTATCCACAGTGACAGGATACAATTGTGGCAAAAAGGCCATTCATGCAAGAGAACAGATAATATTGATACTGTCCCTAAATCTGTAAAAGATATTTGTTAATCATATGTAACAGAACATATTGTTTATAACCAGAATGTGTAACAGCTGTTTTCAGATACTATGCTGTAATAAAGATCACGTATAGATGATAATAACGTCGCAAGGAATACTCCACTTAACAGGGCATATGTGCTAACTTCAAATCCATGTAACCATGTGTGGCAATTCACTCTTTAATTTGAGACAGTTCTTGGATATATCTTAATTTGATAGAATCCAGGAATTCCAGACATTAATAGGTATGGTAACTAAAAGATAAAGAGTCCCAGGTGTATATTAACGGTTTCCCTTTCTACTGTTGTTCCATGTGTCTAGGTGTACCTAGGCAGTGAATGGTACAATGAGAGCGGGGAAAACGTTAACCTGGAGACAGAAGGGACAGAGTAGTACGAGCCACTTCTGCTGACCACGCTCTACATCCCCCCTCCCCTGTTGTGGAAACACATTGCAGGGGGAGTCCGTAGATATGGAGCAGTGGATGAGAGGGCGGCTCTGAAATACCTGTTAGCTTCCCTGTCAGGCGTGTCCTTCTAAGCGCAGTCAAGGCTGAATCAGCGTGTGTGAAATCACTGTAGAAGCGGACCGTCTAGTCGGGTAGAATTCCTGTGCATCCGTAAATGCTGCACGTCCTGAGCGCTGTCAGAGCTACGTCCGCGTATGAGAAGACGCTGCGGGAACTGGACGCCGGGTCGGGTAGGATTCCCGTACCTCCATGTGTCCTGTACGTCCTAGTCCCATTGATGATTACGTCCGCGTGTGAGAAGACGCCATGGCGTCACTGATGTGATCAAGCTCCATGTGAAACGTACGTCATCATCAACGGGACTAGGACGTACAGGACACACGGAGGTACGGGAATCCTACCCGACCCGGCGTCCATTTCCCGCAGCGTCTTCTCACACGCGGACGTAATCATCAATGGGACTAGGACGTACAGGACACATGGAGGTACGGGAATCCTACCCGACCCGGCGTCCAGTTCCCGCAGCGTCTTCCCATACGCGGACGTAGCTCTGACAGCGCTCAGGACGTGCAGTATTTACGGATGCACAGGAATTCTACCCGACTAGACGGTCCGCTTCTACAGTGATTTCACACACGCTGATTCAGCCTTGACTGCGCTTAGAAGGACACGCCTGACAGGGAAGCTAACAGGTATTTCAGAGCCGCCCTCTCATCCACTGCTCCATATCTACGGACTCCCCCTGCAATGTGTTTCCACAACAGGGGAGGGGGGATGTAGAGTGTGGACAGCAGAAGTGGCTCGTACTACTCTGTCCCTTCAGTCTCCAGGTTAACGTTTTCCCCGCTCTCATTGTACCATTCACTGCCTAGGTACACCTAGACACATGGAACAACAGTAGAAAGGGAAACCGTTAATATACACCTGGGACTCTTTATCTTTTAGTTACCATACCTATTAATGTCTGGAATTCCTGGATTCTATCAAATTAAGATATATCCAAGAACTGTCTCAAATTAAAGAGTGAATTGCCACACATGGTTACATGGATTTGAAGTTAGCACATATGCCCTGTTAAGTGGAGTATTCCTTGCGACGTTATTATCATCTATACGTGATCTTTATTACAGCATAGTATCTGAAAACAGCTGTTACACATTCTGGTTATAAACAATATGTTCTGTTACATATGATTAACAAATATCTTTTACAGATTTAGAGACAGTATCAATATTATCTGTTCTCTTGCATGAATGGCCTTTTTGCCACAATTGTATCCTGTCACTGTGGATACTAAAAAACGTATCAAATTACATCTGCACAGTTACTGCAGTCTGAATAATAGACTGGCAGACTAAGTGTACATATGTTACAATACACATCTACATTGTTTTCTTTTGCAACCTAAAGACGAAGAGTTGCCACGAACAGGGGCTTCTTTTGAGGTAATTTAGGAACCCACATCTTTTTTGATATGTATTGATCATTGCAACAATATAGTGCTCAACATCTCCTTACTTTAGCAATAACCATATACTTTAAAGTGGCTATTATTTGAGCTATGTCCGTGATTACAAACTAATATAGTCTTGGTAATGGGTGATATTGATAACCGTTACAGTATATAATACTCACAGTAATATATCACTAAGCTTGACATATAATTTTATTTGCTCTAATTATAGCGTAAATGGTAATTACCATTATTCAATAGTAATTTAGTGCAATAATCTTACAGGTGTTTACTCTCAGGCTATCAAATATATTTATTTGCCTGGCTATAGAGATTTATTTTAAAAGTATGTAATAAAAGTTAAATTTTATCAATTTATAATCATTTCAAAAGAGTGCGCCACACACTAAGCTCTTTTTTAGTGTAGTACCCACTAGTGGTCTACACTAATATCCTTTAGAAAAATTACTGTAACTTTAGCTTAGTGGCGCACCTCCAGCCTTATATATATATTATTTTTGGTCCCTTCAAATAAGATAGGACTATTAATTTCTTTCATTGGTTGGTTTCGTCTTAATTATATTGCTAATTTCTGTGACCTGTGCATTGTCCCCCTGACACTTTTGTGTCTCTCCCAAGAGAACATCCACATGTATGCCAGGACCAAAGGTTTCACCATAGAACATTGCCCAGATCACACTGCCTCCATCAGCTTGCCTTCTTCTCCTAGTGCACCCTGGTGCCATCTCTTCCCCAGGTAAACAACACACAGGCACCCATTTGTCCACGTGATGTAAAAGAAATTATGAGTCATCAGACATGGCCTCCTTCCACTGCTCCATAGTCCAGTTCTGATGCCCATGTGCAAACTGTAGGCACTTTCATCGATGAACAGAGGTTAGTATGGGCACTCTGACCAGTCTGCAGCTATATAGCCCAATACGCAGCAAACTGTGATGTGCTGTGTGTTCTGGCAACTTTCTATCATTGGGCCTAATTCACACCTGATCAAAGCAGCAAATTTTTGTTAGCAAATGGGCAAACCCATGGGCCTAATTCAGATCTGATCGCAGCAGCAACTTTGTTAGCTAATGGGCGAAACCATGTGCACTGTGGGGGGGGGGGGGGGCATTTCAAGATAGCTACAAGGATCATTGTGTCAGTCTTCTTGTGGAGACATTCAATTCAGGTTTGTTTTTTTGTCCCTTTCATTACAGCATGAGACAGTTGAAGGATATAGGAAATACTTCAGCCAGATCATGGGGTAAGCGCTCATAGGGCTCGATTCAATTCAGCGTGGATTGAATAGAACCAGGGATTCATTCCCAGTGCTATTCAACTCAGCGCGCTGTGACACCCATCCGGGGGTGCGAGCAGAAATTTGACAAAAGTGCTGGTGGAATGCTGCTTTCTGATCTTAACACGGCGGAAACCACATTGCGCTGGGTTCGTTTGAATGAGAATGGCGGTTCTCGCGGCAAAACACCCTGTTTAGTCTGCAAGAACCGATCTTCCCCGACAACGCCCTGAATTGAATAGCATCGGGAGCTAAATCCCGGTGCTATTCAATCCGTGCAGAATTGAATTAAGCCCATAGTTTGGGGAAAGTCTGCTAATCATTTCTTGACAAAGGGAAAAGAAAATCATAATATTTGAATTATTGGAGAAGCTTTAGATATTGTGCAGCTTCCTAGACTATAGGTTTTTTTTATTTATAATTCAGTGGTTTTGCAGCAAGACTTAAAGTGGCAGTATTTATTTATTTTTTTAAATTCTTTATTTTGCATGGTGAAACAAACTGGAAAGGCAATACAAAGAAGAAAAGGACAAACGGTTATAGAACCACCGTCCAACATAGACCATATTATTTTTGGAAAAAAGAACAACAACAATCGGAAGAAAAAAACATTGTCAGGAAGGCATCAAAGGTAGGGGGGGGGGGGGGAGCAGGGTAAGGAGGGATGGGGGGACCACGTTACAGTCATATAGTAATAGATATTTCGAGAACTTTCAAAGAAGAATAGAAAAAGAGAGAAAAGGAAAGAGGAAGGAGAAAGAGCAACACTTGTCGCCCATGGGTCTGCGGAGGGAGCTAACAGGAGGAAGGAGGCGATAATCTACGCTCTGCAAGGAGCCAGGGGGTCCAAACCTGATCAAAAGTGTGCCCTCGATCATGGAGATAGTATGTGATCTTCTCCATAGCTGCAATGTGCCATACTTTGGCTTTGAGAGCTGAGAGAGAAGAGGGGGAAGTTTTTTTCCAATTAAGAGCGATCAGCGATTTTGTGTGTAGCCAATTTTTTGGAGAATTTATCAGGGATCGGGGAAGGGTAACACAGCAAAAAAATCCAGGGATCTTTCGGCACTAGGGAATCCAAAAGGGAATTCAGGAGGGAGTGAACTAAGGGGGTCATTCCGAGTTGTTCGCTCGTTGCCGATTTTCGCTATACTGCCATTAGTCGCTTACTGCGCATGCGCAAGGTTCGCAGAGCACATGTGCTTAGTTATTTTACACAAAAGTTAGGTATTTTACTCACGGCATAACGAAGCTTTTTCATCGCTGTGCTGATCGTAGTGTGATTGACAGGAAGTGGGTGTTTCTGGGCGGAAACTGGGCGTTTTATGGGAGTGTGCAGAAAAACGCAGGAGTGTCTGGAGAAAAGGGGGAGTGGATGGGCAAACGCTGGGTGTGTTTGTGACGTCAAACCAGGAACGAAAAGGACTGAGCTGGTCGCAATGGCTGAGTAAGTCTGGAGCTACTCAGAAACTGCTAAGAAATTTCTAATCGCAATTCTGCTAATCTTTCGTTCGCACTTCTGCTAAGCTAAGATACACTCCCAGAGGGCGGCGGCTTAGCATGTGCAATGCTGTTGAAAGCAGCTAGCGAGCGAACAACTCGGAATCACCCCCTAAGTCCCAGAAGGGAACGATAATAGGGCAGGCCCACCATATATGTCGCATAGTACCTCTGCAACTGCAATCCCTCCAACAGTTCGGATAGGAAGACGGGAAAAGTTTATTGAGTCTATCAGGAGTATAGTACCAGCGATAGTAAATCTTGTATGCCGTCTCTTTGATAGTGGTTGCAATAGAGCTCTTAGCTATCCCCAGTCTCATGTCGTCCCAGTCCTTGTCATCCGGGGGAGACCCAAGATCTCATTCCCAAGCCATTTCGTGGGACCTGGAAGAGGGAAGGGTGGAGTCCAGGAAGAGGGAATAAAGCTGGGATATTAAGCCTTTAGAGAGGTGGTGATTTTGACATATATTTTCAAAGTGGATAAGATCCCGAAGTAGAGCAGAGGAGGGTAAGGAAGACAAGAAGTGTCGAATTTGTAAGAATTGGAAAGGGTTGAGTGTCCGTGAAGGGGTCATCTGTTGAAGATCAGATAGAGGTAACCATTGGCCCTGTTTGGCAAAATCAGCTGGGAATTTAAGACCAAGCAGTGTCCATGTACGGAATCTCGTGATCGAGGATCCCGGAGGAAACGGGGTTCTGCCAAATAGGGGTCAAGGGCGAGGGAAATGAGTTAAGTTTCATCTTCACAGAGTAACAGTCCCAGAGTCTAAGATTAAATTTAATAGTGGGGAGTAGTTTGGATGTTGGGGGTCGGGAAGTGGGAGCTAGACCCCACAAGGGGGTCAGGTCTGGAAGGTTAATATAGGCTGATTCGATATCTAGCCAGGAGACAACCAGAAGGAGCATAGGAGGTGACAATGTGGGAGAAATGAGAGGCTAGATAATAGAGTTTAATATCGGGGAGACCCCTACTGCCAACGGAGACCGGTCTTTTCAGAGTGTTGGCAGCAATGCGAGGGGGCCTGTGATTCCAAATAAAACGGACAAGGGCTTTCTGGATATTTTCCGAAGGAAAGATGTAGGGACAGCTACAAGGAGGGTCTGGAAGAGATAAAGCCATTTGGGGATTATATTCATTTTGACCGCTATAATCCTACCCAGCCACGAGATGATGAGACTATTCCAAGACGATAAATCAGATTGTGTCTTGGAGAGAAGAGGTGGAAAGTTCTCACGAAAGAGAGAGTCGTAGTGAGAGGTCAAATAAATCCCCAAATATTTGATCTTTGTAGGTTGCCATTTAAAGTTGAAGTTAGTTCGAAGAATTCGGCCTCCTGGGGGGGACATGGAGCAACATAGCCTCTGACTTGGAGTAGTTAATCTTATAGCCCGATATAAGACTATAAGAATGGAGGACTGAGAATAAGTTCGGGAGCAATATGATCGGATGAGTCAGGGAGAGGAGAACGTCATCTGTGAAGAGAGAAATTTTGGGGTCGGTATGGCCCACCTGGACTCCATGTATTTCCCGATGGGATCTAATTTGAGAGGCGAGCGGCTCAATTATTAGGGCAAATATCAGTGGGGATAGAGGGCATACCTGTTGCGTACCATTAGAGATGTGGACTGGGGCAGACGGGACGCCGTTAATCAAGACCGTAGTGGAGGGGGTGGAGTATAGTGCCAAAACACCAGCGAGGAAGGCACCAGACATGCCATAGGCCTCAAGAGCGGTTTTCAAAAAACTCCAGGAGATCTGATCAAAAGCCTTTTTCGGCATCTAAAGAGAGCAGGATCGTAGGGGACCCCCTGGAATTTGAGATATGAATGAGATCAACTGCACGTCTGGTGTTGTCCCTCGCCTGGCGTCCCGGAGCAAACCCCACTTGGTCGTAGTGAACCAGAGATGGGAGATATGGGTTCAGGCGGTTAGCTATAATTTTAGAATTTTTTTTAGGTCCAGGTTCAAGAGGGAGATAGGTCGATAACTAGCACAATTAAGGGTATCCTTACCATCCTTAGGGATCACTACAATTCTAGCTTCCAGCATCTCAGGAGGAAAAGAGCCGCCATGGATTATCCCATTAAACAGTGAGTGAAGGTGGGGGGTGAGCAGGTCAGAATATTTTTTATAGTACAAAGCCGTGAACCCATCCGGGCCAGGAGACTTGCCAATTTTTTGCATGTTTATAGTCTGAACAATTTCCTCCATCGAGATCTCACCATTAAGATGATCCACAGCGTTCTGAGGTAGTTTCGGCAGATTAGAAGCAGAGAGAAAGAGGGAGATCAGGTCAGAATGGGACGGAGAGGACGAGGCAGTTGAGGGGGATGGTAGATTGTATAAATCGTTATAGTAGGATTGGAAGGCAGCCCTTATTGCAATGGGGTCGTGAACGAAGTGGTTGTGGGGATCTCTAATTGAAATTATATTAATTTTGTCCCTAGTGGATCGGAGTCATGATGCCAGGATTTTGTCCGCCTTGTCTCCTTTCTCATAAAAAGATTGGCGAAGCCATTTAAGACGTTTAGCCACTTGCCTAGAGAGAAGGAGATCAAGTTCCGCCTTAACTGTACGGAGTTCAGACAAAACAGTTTGGTCAGGAGACGTCTTATGTTGAGCCTCTAGGGCGTGGAGTTTAATAGAAAGGTTGTTAATCTGGATAAGGGACTGCTTTTTGGTCTTGGAGGCCATGCTGATCAGGTGACCACGAAGAACCGCTTTGTGAGCCAACCAAAGAGTGGATCTGGAAGTATCTGGGGAGTCATTCAAAGCAAAGTAGTCAGAAAGCTGGTCTCGGAGATGGGACAGAATCTCCGGGTTGTGCAGTAGAGAATTGTTTAGGCGCCATGTCATAGGACGAGGGCGAGAGAGTAGGCCTGATATATCACAAGAGATAGGGGCATGGTCGGACCAGATAAGTGGATGGATATGGGCAGATTGGAGGTGCAGGGCAAATTCGTGGCTGAGCAGGATCATATCAATGCGGGAGTAGGAGTTGTGGGGTGAAGAATAAAATGTGTAGTCACGAGCAGATGGGTCTTTCACCCTCCAGGAGTCATAGATGAGCCCGGACTTCATGAGACGGAGGAGGGATCTAGAGCAGAGAGAGTCCGATGAGGAGGGAGAGGGCAGAGAAGGAGAGCGGTCCAATTTGGAGTTTAGAACAGAGTTGAAATCCCCTGCGAGTATGAGTTCTCCCTTCCGAAATTGAGTAAGAAGGGTATCTAGTTTGGCGAAAAACAGCTCTTGATGTTGATTAGGGGCATATACATTAGCTAATGTGCATAATTTATTATTAAGTTTCCCCACTAGTACAAGAAAACGGCCCGCTCTGTCTACGTGGGAGTCAATGAGTTCAAAAGTGAGGTGACGGGCAATCAGGATCGTGACCCCTCTTTTTTTGGCTGTATGGTCGCATGCATAAAAGGAATCAGGGTATTGCTTACAACGTAGTGTAGGATGGGAATTGTGTAGGAAATGTGTCTCCTGGAGAAAGACCAGGTCACCTTTATGAAGTTTGAGAGAAGTGAAGAGCTTTCCCCGTTTTTGGGGGCTATTAAGCCCCTTCACATTAAAAGAAAGGACCCGAAGACCCATGGGCGAGCAACTGAGGAGCAGGCAAAAAATAAGAATTTACTTACCGATAATTCTATTTCTCGGAGTCCGTAGTGGATGCTGGGGTTCCTGAAAGGACCATGGGGAATAGCGGCTCCGCAGGAGACAGGGCACAAAAAGTAAAGCTTTAGGATCAGGTGGTGTGCACTGGCTCCTCCCCCTATGACCCTCCTCCAAGCCAGTTAGATACTGTGCCCGGACGAGCGTACATAATAAGGAAGGATTTTGAATCCCGGGTAAGACTCATACCAGCCACACCAATCACACTGTACAACCTGTGATCTGAACCCAGTTAACAGTATGATAACAGCGGAGCCTCTGAAAAGATGGCTCACAACAATAATAACCCGATTTTTGTAACTATGTACAAGTATTGCAGATAATCCGCACTTGGGATGGGCGCCCAGCATCCACTACGGACTCCGAGAAATAGAATTATCGGTAAGTAAATTCTTATTTTCTCTATCGTCCTAGTGGATGCTGGGGTTCCTGAAAGGACCATGGGGATAATACCAAAGCTCCCAAACGGGCGGGAGAGTGCGGATGACTCTGCAGCACCGAATGAGAGAACTCCAGGTCCTCCTTAGTCAGGGTATCAAATTTGTAGGATTTTACAAACGTGTTTGCCCCTGACTAAATAACCGCTCGGCAAAGTTGTAAAAGCCGAGACCCCTCGGGCAGCCGCCCAAGATGAGCCCACCTTCCTTGTGGAATGGGCATTTACATATTTTGGCTGTGGCAGGCCTGCCACAGAATGTGCAAGCTGAATTGTATTACACATCCAACTAGCAATAGTCTGCTTAGAAGCAAAAACACCCAGTTTGTTGGGTGCATACAGGATAACAGCAAGTCAGTTTTCCTGACTCCAGCCGTCCTGGAACATATTTTCAGGGCCCTGACAACATCTAGCAACTTGGAGTCCTCCAAGTCCCTAGTAGGTGCAAGGCACCACAATAAGCTGGTTCAGGTGAAACACTGACACCACCTTAGGGAGAGAACTGGGGACGAGTCCGCAGCTCTGCCCTGTCCGAATGGACAAACAGATATGGGCTTTTTTGAGAAAAAAACCACCAATTTGACACTCGCCTGGTCCAGGCCAGGGCCAAGATCATGGTCACTTTTCATGTGAGATGCTTCAAATCCACAGATTTGACTGGTTTTAAACCAATGTGATTTGAGGAATCCCAGAACTACGTTGAGATCCCACAGTGCCACTGGAGGCACAAAAGGGGGTTGTATATGCAATACTCCCTTGACAAACTTCTGGACTTCAGGAACTGAAGCCAATTCTTTCTGGAAGAAAATCGACAGGGCCGAAATTTGAACCTTAATGGACCCCAATTTGAGGCCCATAGACACTCCTGTTTGCAGGAAATGCAGGAAACGACCGAGTTGAAATTTCTTTGTGGGGCCTTCCTGGCCTCACACCACGCAACATATTTTCGCCACATGTGGTGATAATGTTGTGCGGTCACCTCCTTTCTGGCTTTGACCAGGGTAGGAATGACCTCTTCCGGAATGCCTTTTTCCCTTAGGATCCGGCGTTCCACCGCCATGCCGACAAACGCAGCTGCGGTAAGTCTTGGAACAGACATGGTACTTGCTGAAGCAAGTCCCTTCTTAGCGGCAGAGGCCATAAAACCTCTGTAAGCATCTCTTGAAGTTCCGGGTACCAAGTCCTTCTTGGCCAATCCGGAGCCATGAGTATAGTTCTTACTCCTCTACGTCTTATAATTCTCAGCACCTTAGGTATGAGAAGCAGAGGAGGGAACACATACACCGACTGGTACACCCACGGTGTTACCAGAACGTCCACAGCTATTGCCTGAGGGTCTCTTGACCTGGCGCAATACCTGTCCCGTTTTTTGTTCAGACGGGACGCCATCATGTCCACCTTTGGTATTTCCCAACGGTTTACAATCATGTGGAAAAAAACTTCCCGATGAAGTTTCCACTCTCCCGGGTGGAGGTCGTGCCTGCTGAGGAAGTCTGCTTCCCAGTTTCCATTCCCGGGATGAAACACTGCTGACAGTGCTATCACATGATTTTCCGCCCAGCGAAAAGTCCTTGCAGTTTTTGCCATTGCCCTCCTGCTTCTTGTGTCGCCCTGTCTGTTTACGTGGGCGACTGCCGTGATGTTTTTCCCACTGGATCAATACCGGCTGACCTTGAAGCAGAGGTCTTGCTAAGCTTAGAGCATTATAAATTTACCCTTAGCTCCAGTATATTTATGTGGAGAAAAGTCTCCAGACTTGATCACACTCCCTGGAAATTTTTTCCTTGTGTGACTGCTCCCCAGCCTCTCGGGCTGGGCTCCGTGGTCACCAGCATCCAATCCTGAATGCCAAATCTGCGGCCCTCTAGAAGATGAGCACTCTATAACCACCACAGGAGAGACACCCTTGTCCTTGGATATAGGGTTATCCGCTGATGCATCTGAAGATGCGATCCGGACCATTTGTCCAGCAGATCCCACTGAAAAGTTCTTGCGTGAAATCTGCCGAATGGAATTGCTTCGTAGGAAGCCACCATTTTTACCAGGACCCTTGTGCAATGATGCACTGTTTTTAGGAGGTTCCTGACTAGCTCGGATAACTCCCTGGCTTTCTCTTCCGGGAGAAACACCTTTTTCTGGACTGTGTCCAGAATCATCCCTAGGCACAGCAGACGTGTCGTCGGGATCAGCTGTGATTTTGGAATATTTAGAATCCACCCGTGCTGTTGTAGCAGTATCCGAGATAGTGCTACTCCGACCTCCAACTGTTCCCTGGACTATGCCCTTATCAGGAGATCATCCAAGTAAGGGATAATTTAGACGCCTTTTCTTCGAAGAAGAATCATCATTTCGGCCATTACCTTGGTAACGACCCGGGGTGCCGTGGACAATCCAAACGGCAGCGTCTAAAACTGATAGTGACAGTTCTGCACCACGAACCTGAGGTACCCTTAGTGAGAAGGGCAAATTTGGGACATAGAGGTAAGCATCCCTGATGTCCCCGGACACTATATAGTCCCCTTCTTCCTGGTTCGTTATCACTGCTCTGAGTGACTCCATCTTGATTTGAACCTTTGTAAGTGTTCAAACATTTTTTTTTTTTTGAATAAGTCTCACCTAGCCTTCTGGCTTCAGTACCACAATATAGTGTGGAATAATACCCCTTTTCTTGTAGTAGGAGGGGTAATTTAATTATCACCTGCTGGGAATACAGCTTGTGAATTTTTTCCCATACTGCCTCCTTGTCGGAGGGAGACCTTGGTAAAGCAGACTTCAGGAGCCTGCGAAGAGGAAACGTCTCTACATTCCAATCTGTACCCCTGGGATACTACTTGTAGGATCCAGGGGTCCTGTACGGTCTCAGCGCCATGCTGAGAACTTGTCAGAAGCGGTGGAACGCTTCTGTTCCTGGGAATGGGCTGCCTGCTGCAGTCTTCTTCCCTTTCCTCTATCCCTGGGCAGATATGATCTTATAGGGACGAAAGGACTGAGGCTGAAAAGACGGTGTCTTTTTCTGCAGAGATGTGACTTAGGGTAAAAACGGTGGATTTTCCAGCAGTTGCCGTGGCCACCAGGTCCGATGGACCGACCCCAAAAAACTCCTCTTCCTTTATACGGCAATACACCTTTTTGCCGTTTGGAATCTGCATCACCTGACCACTGTCGTGTCCATAACATCTTCTGGCAGATATGGACATCGCATTTACTCTTGATGCCAGAGTGCAAATATCCCTCTGTGCATCTCGCATATATAGAAATGCATCCTTTAAATGCTCTATAGTCAATAAAATACTGTCCCTGTCAAGGGTATCAATATTTTTAGTCAGGGAATCCGACCAAGCCACCCCAGCTCTGCACATCCAGGCTGAGGCGATCGCTGGTCGCAGTATAACACCAGTATGTGTGTATATACTTTTTATGATATTTTCCAGCCTCCTGTCAGCTGGTCCTTGAGGACGGCCCTATCTATAGACGGTACCGCCACTTGTTTTGATAAGCGTGTGAGCGCCTTATCCACCCTAAGGGGTGTTTCCCAACGCGCCCTAACTTCTGGCGGGAAAGGGTATACCGCCCATAATTTTCTATCGGGGGGAACCCACGCATCATCACACACTTTATTTAATTTATCTGATTCAGGAAAAACTACTGTAGTTTTTTCACATCCCACATAATACCCTCTTTTGTGGTACTTGTAGTATCAGAAATATGTAACACCTCCTTCATTGCCTTTAACGTGTGGCCCTAATAAGGAATACGTTTGTTTATTCACCGTCGACACTGGATTCAGTGTCCCTGTCTGTGTCTGTGTCGACCGACTAAAGTAAACGGGCGTTTTAAAACCCCTGACGGTGTTCTTGAGACGTCTGGACCGGTACTAATTGTTTGTCGGCCGTCTCATGTCGTCAACCGACCTTGCAGCGTGTTGACATTATCACGTAATTCCCTAAATAAGCCATCCATTCCGGTGTCGACTCCCTAGAGAGTGACATCACCATTACAGGCAATTTGCTCCGCCTCCTCACCAACATCGTCCTCATACATGTCGACACACACGTACCGACACACAGCACACACACAGGGAATGCTCTGATAGAGGACAGGACCCACTAGCCCTTTGGAGAGACAGAGGGAGAGTTTGCCAGCACACACCAAAAACGCTATAATTATATAGGGACAACCTTATATAAGTGTTTTCCCTTATAGCATCTTTTTTATATATTTCTAACGCCAAATTAGTGCCCCCCCTCTCTGTTTTAACCCTGTTTCTGTAGTGCAGTGCAGGGGAGAGCCTGGGAGCCTTCCCTCCAGCCTTTCTGTGAGGGAAAATGGCGCTGTGTGCTGAGGAGATAGGCCCCGCCCCTTTTTCGGCGGCCTCGTCTCCCGCTTTTAACGGATTCTGGCAGGGGTTAAATATCTCCATATAGCCTCCGGAGGCTATATGTGAGGTATTTTTAGCCAAAATAGGTTTTCATTTTGCCTCCCAGGGCGCCCCCCTCCCAGCGCCCTGCACCCTCAGTGACTGCCGTGTGAAGTGTGCTGAGAGGAAAATGGCGCACAGCTGCAGTGCTGTGCGCTACCTTTAGAAGACTGAGGAGTCTTCTGCCGCCGATTCTGGACCTCTTCTTACTTCAGCATCTGCAAGGGGGCCGGCGGCAAGGCTCCGGTGACCATCCAGGCTGTACCTGTGATCGTCCCTCTGGAGCTGATGTCCAGTAGCCAAGAAGCCAATCCATCCTGCACGCAGGTGAGTTCACTTCTTCTCCCCTAAGTCCCTCGTTGCAGTGATCCTGTTGCCAGCAGGACTCACTGTAAAATAAAAAACCTAAGCTAAACTTTTCTAAGCAGCTCTTTAGGAGAGCCACCTAGATTGCACCCTTCTCGGCCGGGCACAAAAATCTAACTGGCTTGGAGGAGGGTCATAGGGGGAGGAGCCAGTGCACACCACCTGATCCTAAAGCTTTACTTTTTGTGCCCTGTCTCCTGCGGAGCCGCTATTCCCCATGGTCCTTTCAGGAACCCCAGCATCCACTAGGACGATAGAGAAATAGAAAAAATGTTGTGAGAGACACCGTGGTCAGAGGGAAAGGAGGAGGGGAGGGAGACCGGGAAGAAGGGAGGGGTGGTTGGTCATCCGGCAGTGGAGGCCAGGACCAGTGCTGTTGACAAGGGGAAGGGATTCTAGGTGTCCGAGGGGCACCTAGGTCAGCTGGAGGGCAAGAAGCCCCCAGGGGGCGTGGCAAATCATCCAGGCAATGCATCACAATGCGCGTAGCAAACGGTGGGAGACAGACTTCCCCTGGAGAACCTGAGGGAAAAGGCTAGAAAAGAAGACAAGATTGAAGAGCAGATGGAGCACGAGCACAAAAGGGATGCGAAAGAAGAAAGAAAAAAAAACATGGAAAAAACAGTGTATCACATTGCAGTAAAAGTTAGTAACATAATAATAGAGAACTGACTACGGACTCGTAAAACCAGAACATGGTAAATCTAAAGTTAAACAGCTCCCCAGCTAGGGAGTACGACCGTGGGAGGTCATCACAAAGGAAGATACAAGGTAGCAAAATAAAAAGCGTGGGGCCAAATCAGGTTACTGGAGGCGGAGCTGGATAGGCCGCAGCAGCTGGAACCGTAAACCACTCTGAGTGGGGGGGGCGGGGAGGCCTTCCGCTGCTCTCGTGGGGGCAGGCGTGCAACAGTAGATTCTTGTACGTCGGTGTGAATGTCTAGTTTGGACAATAACGATTGGGCCTCAGACGAGTTCCTAGCCGTGAGTAATTTTCCTTGATGCCAGACCAAGATGCGGAAAGGAAAGCCCCAGCGGTACTTGACGTTGTGTTGGGAGAGCAAAGAAGTGATGGTTTTAAAGTCTCTACGTTTGGCCAGAGTGAGCGGGGATAGATCTTGGAAGATCTGTAGGGAGACATTCTGAAAGGAAACAGAGCCCAGTCGGCGAACTTCTTTCATAATGGACTCCTTTGCAGTGAAATAATGCATTCTGAGAATGACGTCACTGGGTTGAGAAGAATCTTGCGAGCGAGGTCGGAGGGCTCGGTGAGCACGGTCTAGAAGGAGATGCTCTTCAGGAGTGCCAGGGGACAACTGGGCAAAGAGACGCTTGAGGTAAAGGTCAAGGTAGGTCGTTTCAATCTCATCGGGTATACCCCGAATCCTCTAATTGTTTCTCCTTGCCCTATTAGCCTGGTCTTCATGCACCTCCCGTAGCTGGGCAATATCTTGACGAATCTTGTGGAAGTCGGTCTCGACTGACTGTTGGAACGTCACCACCTCCTCCACCCGCCTTTCAAGTTGATCAGTTCTGGAGCCAATTTCCGCAATATCAGACTTCAGTGAGTGGAGGGCTTGGACAGAGGTCTTAACATTTGCAAGATGAAGGGAATACCACCTAGGTGGTTACCTGGCGCTAGATGCGGGGGTTCACCACAGCTGCTGCACAAAAAAGGGTTGGTCAGACCCAAGGATATATACACAAGAAAACAACAAGGTAGCGCTAATGGTCATAAATGAGAATAGAAGGTCATAAAAACAACACAATTTAATTAAAAGGAGCAAAAGTTAATATACAACATATTGTGCACTTGATAAAAAGAATAATTTCCTGTAAATGTAGAAGAGCGTAACTCCCACTAGCTATAATGGTATTAGATATAGGAAGATTCAAAAAACCTGTTCCATTATGATTAGTCCCAAAGCAGTTCCATAGGAGGGTATTACAACACAGTTCGAAGAAATATATTTACCACCGATATTGTCAAGGTATTTAAGCGAAAACAGCGTCCGCAAAGGCAGTTCCTTGTTAGGTGGCAGCTTGTGTTGGTTGTCAGTTAAGACAGTCCTCCATCCAATGGGTTCTATGCTTGGTAGCAGAGTGGGACTTGGTTCAGGTAACAGTCTTCCAATCGCTCAGTGGGAGTGAACAAACAGCAGCGGGTCTCACCAAATGGAACAGGTTTTTTGAATCTTCCTATATCTAATATGACCATTAGCGCTACCTTGTTGTTTTCAGAGGTCTTAACATCCCTGACCTCCTTGAGGAGGGAGAGAAAGTCCCGCCGGGTGAGGGGTGTGAGATCGTCGTCTTCGTGATCGGAGTCGGAGAGACCGTGAGAGTGTTCAGAAGTATCGGATCTACTCTTGGGCGGGGTGCTTTTTTTTAGTAAGGAAGGGCGTGAGGTCAGACCCCTGGGATTTTTTACCACCTCTAGGCATCTTGAGAGTGTGGGAATAGAGGTAGTCGGCAAAATAGAAGGTAGGAAGGGCGCTCCAGCAGCTCGGCTCAGGACCAGGGGGGGTGGTGTAGCAGGTTCAGGGGAGGATCATTGTAGAGCGCAGCTAGATAAGTTTTATGATCTGACCAGCAGCATCACCACAGCAATAACAGCCACCACCTGCAACTTGAAAACACAGTATTCTTCGCATCCACGGGGTGGGTTGGGGGATTGATAGATGTAGCAGATCAAGTGGCCTGAGACCAGTTTCTCCAGCTCTTAATGTAGTTGGGATACAGACACCACAAATGGGACACAATAGCAATAGCTGTATGTACAGCTGGGGACAGCAGCCGCAGCAGCAAAACCAAATCCCAGTAACATGTACAAGGGAAAGGAGGGTGTCCTATATAGATGCAGTGTAAAGCAGATAGTAATAATAATAGTGGCGAGGTTTATCAAAGGTGTCTTGCAATATGCTCCCCTGTGCTTTCAGTGCCCCCACTCCTTACCAGCACCAGCAGAGCTGCAGTAGGAGATCCTGAGCAGGAGGGAAGATGGCCGCCATGCAGGGGATCCAAGCAGGGAGAGCTTCAGATCCGTTTCTGTGCCTGCTGGCCAGCAGAGACAGCCCTCTCTCCGTGTCCAGGTGTTGCTGGAGGTAGGCTGCAGGGTCTGTGCATATGGAGGGGAGAGGTGAGGTGCTTGTGGGCTAATCGTGCCGCTCCCGCGGCTCCGTCCGGCCGGGAGTCCGGCCGGGAACCCCGCCGTGGAGCTCGAATCCCGGGTAGGAGGCAAAATCGAGGCCCCGGCTTCCCCAGCAGGAAAGGCCACAACCTGCAGAGACCTGTAACTCGGTCTCCCGGCTCCGCGGCTCCTCTCCTCCGGGTCCACGGGGTGTAGGGGAGAAGGGGGATCAGAGGTAGGGAGGTAGCAGGTAAGGGGAAATGGTGGAGAATAGTTTTAATTCTCCAGGAGGACCGGAGCTCTGTGAAAATGCTGCTGCTCCTGTTCTCGGTCAGGCCACACCCCAAAGTGTAAAAATAGAAATAAAGAGCGCTTGTTAGAAATATGTGTATGCGCAAAACCTGTGGAAAAAAATGATGGTTAGTGTAATGTTTACAGCCCTTTTAGGACTTTTTAAGGACCGGGTTCAAAATGAGCAAAAAAGAATTTTTATAATTCCTATCTAACCCTATCTAAATACCTGTCAAGCCGTTAAGATAATTGGAGAGCTTCCACATCCGTGTGCAGTGGGATCCCTCTGTGGTGTCCGCTCTCCACTGTTAAGATGTATTAGCGGCTGCTGGCTCTGATTAGCGGCTGGCGGCTATAATTAGCGGCTGACAGACGGCTGATTCCCCGTCTATGTCACGTTGTTCACGGCACTCACACTTAGATGGAAGGTGCGGTGCCCGCTCCACTGTTAGGCTGTAGTTTTCGGCTGACGGCTGATCACTGTGATTAGTGGCTGACGGCTGGCGGCTATGATTAGCGGTTAGCAGCCGGCTGGTTCCCCCGTCTGTATCACGCTGGATATTACAGTTCCATACACAGCGTTAGGTCCTTAGAAAATAAATCCAACGCGTTTCAGGCATAAGCCCTTCATCTAGGATAAATGGTGGACATCCTCCAACCCTTTTTATAGGATAAAACTTTATTAAAGAAAACGGAAGTTCACAATTAAAAAACGGCGGCTGCCATGTGTTCTAATACTTTATTAAAAACAAAAGAAGTCTGTCCATGATGTTTTTTTTATTTTTCCATTTAATATTTATAAGGTTTTGCGCAATTCTAATAATGTAATGTAATGTATATGTCATAGTGAATATGTTATTTAACTATATTTATAAAAAAGCATTTAATTCTATATCAATATTTAGCCCCTTAGGTGTTAGGGTGTCCATAAAATATAAACAAGCAGAAACAAAATGGATATATATAGAATATAGAAGATCACATTTTACATGTAATGCAAGGTCTGGTGACTGGAAGCTACACCACCGAGCTCTGGACTATGGCGCAGTCAAAGATCATTGCAGCCCTTCGAACACACTCTGTAAGTGAGATGAGCCCCTGGATTCTATGCAGCTCGTACAGTAAAGGCTGCTGTATGTTGAAAAGCTGGATAATGTCAAAGTGAAGATTTACTCTTCCATCATTGTGCTTTTTTTGTAATTAGATGTTGTTCAGATTGAGAAAAAGACCTGCCAGGCTTTTGTTTTTGCCCAGAAGACTCAGGCTGTGAACACCAGCCATGGGCTATTTGCATAATCCTTCTCTGATTTACAACTGACTGGGCCCTCAAAACGCTCTCTTAGTCCTGCACTTTAGAATATGCAGAGTTAATCTGCTGTTATTATTGCAATCTGTCCTCATTAGTCTCAACTGACCTCTTCATTAGATCAGTCTGAATGGTTCAGTACTAGGAGCAACAGCAGGAAATAGTTCCTAATTATCATCGCAAATACCTAGGCTCCAAAAAATCTCACCCAGCAAACCCTTATAGTTGTTCCTAGCCGTCCATGCCATCGTGTTAGAGCTACAGTGCCTACAGGTCATACTTGCCTACTCCTGCTCCAAAGTATCGCCCATATAACCAGTGTAACTGTATGTAAAGACACTGCAGTAATCCACTGTAAGTATGGTAGCCAATGGGATTCTGGTTTTCAGCTGTCCTGTGTAGCTAGTCTAAGCAATGCTGATTGGATGCTATGAGATACTGCACATTTGTGCCATATTATTAAGGAAATCTTTTAAGTTCCAGAAAGGTCCTTAACTGTGCATAGCTGTCCCAAAGTAAAATCTCATCGCCGTTTTTCATAGAGGATAGATGTGGGATTATTCGGCCTTTCATGTGACGATGGCAGATTAACTATAAAGACTTTTTGTAGACTGCTTTATTAGCAGTATGGTGTCTCATTCCAAAGCCTGTATTCTATACTTACACTATAACCATGAATCCCTAAAGTTATAAAGATGACATTGTAGCCTTAGCGTTTGGAAGGAAACGCAACAACCGTGAGTGAACAGGCACCATGCAGTTCACCTATAATTCCCATAAAGTTTGCGTCTTTATTTCTTTTGCCGTTTGTCTTGGCAGAGTTATGTGTAATTACAAGTAGCGTTGACAGCATTATAGCATGCTTACATCTGTTTCGCAGGAAGGTTTGAATACTCAGGACACTTTGTAGAAGTCGGCAGACTGCATTGTTCTCCGCTAACCCCGTACCAGTTGCTCTTTGCCTGTGCAATTTTACACTTCTTTGAAGAAGATGGAATTGAGCCAAGCAATAAATTGTCTGAAATAGGAGAGATAAGCTCCTGCTGTCTAATGCTATGAAATCCATCTTTATTGTAATGGGGTTTTTTTTGGTCTTGAAAGAGGGAAAACAGCCATTTGACAGAACTTGTTAGTTGCTTTGCATTGGCTGCATACGGGGAGATTTATTAAACCTTGTAGAAGTTGCTGGTAGCAACCGATCAGATTCTAGCTATCATTTTATAAACTATACTAGATAAATTACAGCTATAATTTCACAGATTGCTATGGGTAACACCACCTGTCCTCTTTAGATGGTTTGATGAATCGACCCCATAGGGGAAAGGGAAGGGGGCAGCCAATTGCCTACAAGGCTAACTTTTTCCTTTGGGTGGAACCCATGTTTCAACTTGCCAATTCACAGGGAACCAGTGACAGCACAAAATGCCTCGTGGCTCAGAGTTCTTTTGGAAATAATCTTAGTTTTAGAGGACATTTGTGGAAACCGCTCTAAGTTGGTGGAGATGTTTTCTCTCCCTGTTCTGTAAAATAACAGAATCTGAAGCTTTCTACACTTTCAACTGGAACAGTTTTCATAAATACCCCTCCTACATACCTACAGATGTGTCCTCCTACATCTTGCCTCAATACGTCACGTAGCAAGAGATGTCTGGCGTAAGTGAGCTGACAGGTCCCGTGCAACTCCGTTAGCATCTTTCTGCTTTTTTTTTTTTTTTTACTAATATGCAATGTGAAGAAGATGCAGAAGTAGAATCTGCTGCTTAAAATGATATTCAGCATGCCTATATTCTCTGTGCATCTGTGGCTTTAACTGCATATGGATTGGTACGTTACAGTTTTTTTTTTAGGAAAACACTGTAATGTACCATTTCATATGCAGATACAGCTGCGGTCGCACACAAAATATAGGCTGGCCGCATAGTTTAATCATTATAAGCTTGTGCGTCCTATTTGCATCGGTTTGCGAATAAGACGCATTTTAATGGAAAAAGTCACACGTAAAGATGCTTGGCGCTACCGAGTCACGCTATGGCATTGCTTGGCATGGCGTGACTAGAAGGACTGTTTAACGTGCAGGGCGGCTAGATGTGAGTGGCCACATATGTAATAATTATAGTGTAATAGGGGTGTGCAGTATTCTCATCAGTGACTCAGATTCAAAATATATGGTCACCTCTTTCTCGTTAGCATGTTATATGGTAGGTCTACAACATAAAACTGTGCAATAATACAATATATTTAATGAAAATTCCATTTATTTTTCAGTCGTACTGCACAGACCCCGATCTGGTTTTGGAGCTAAAGAACCTAATTGTGGTATTCGCTGATACTCTGCAGGTCAGTATAATTATGGCTTCTTTACAATTCCTGTTAGATTTGCTGCTGGGTGAAGGCTGATTTGGGCGTTTTGATGTGTTCAGTTATGTCAGTGATTCATATGTCTGCTATGAGTAAGATTAGTGAACTGTCATTTTCTTTTGACGAGTGAACAGTGAATCCATTTTTGTCATCTCTTGCATTATAGCATGAATTAGAACCCTGGGTTCATCAACAGGAAAATATGTATCTCTGTGGGGCCGATTCAATTACTAGCCATTTGCAGCAGAGTGCCATCAGATTAGTTGGGTGAAGACACTTTGCAGTCAACATCTCGCTAGTTTTTCCTTGCACCACAATGAGGTGCGCTGGCAAATAAGCGAAGATTGTCAACCGCCGAATGTAATTCCAAAAATATATTTTAAGATGGGACCAATTGCAGTCACAAACAACAAATAAAATTGAATTAAAAACTGCATGAAAATAGACAAATATAAAAGAACACACGCACACATTAAATTAATAAGGATAACATTTAAGTTTGGGAAAATGTATTAATTGGCAGTTTTACCAGTACATTTCTAATTTAATTTATTTCTTTAATTTGCAAATTAATTACCTGAGCCCACTTATGTAATGTAAGTTATGTATGTGCCCACATAATGTTGTTATTTACTTATTAACAATTTGTTATATAGCGCAGCATATGCCGTTGCGCTTTACAATTAGAATAACAGTAATAGAACAAGACTGGGCAAAAACAGACAGACATTGAGGTTGGAAGGTCCTGCTCCCAAGCTTACAATCTATAGGGAAATAGGCATTGATACACAAGGATAGATGGTACCTATTGCATAATGTTCCACCAGATTGCAAAGGTTCATAATGGGCTGTATGATATGTTCACCCAGCAATGTGGCCAAGGGTCAGGAGGGTGTGAAAGTGAAGAAAGATAAAATATGTGAGGTTATGTGTGGATTCTACAGAGGTGATGTAATTAGATAGGGAGGCATTGAAGATTATGTGGGTATGTCCGGAATCTGATAAGATTGCCTAAAGAGGTGAGTTTTCAGGGAACGTTTGAAGGTTTGGAGACTAGAGGTGAGTCTTATTGTGCATGGGAGGGCATTACACAGAGTGGTCACTTCCCGGATAAAGTCCTGTAATTTTGAGTGGGACCAAGTAATACGTGTGGATGAGAGACGCAGATCTTGTGCAGAGTGAAGAGATCCACTAGGGAAATATTTTTTAGATGAGTGAAGTGCCCCCTTTATTTATTTATTGAAACAATATATGTGCCCACTTAATTTGTTTAAATAGTTTGTGTTCCCCTTTATAAAATAAAAAAATAATACTCCCACTTCTTATTTATAATTAATACCGCTGGCCCCATTAATTTATTTTAATAAGATTTGCGCTATCTTCATAATTAATTAATTGGAGAAAACATTTTCTATAGTGTAGTGAATTGTTCTATCCGATGCAGTCCAACAGGTGAAAAAAAAACCCTTAATAAATAGATCTTTTCCTATCTGATCCTTCATCAAACCCTATAGTTCAAGGACCAATGCTAAGTAGGATGGCCCATTCAGAAAGAGGAGGGGGATTTTATACTGGATTTTTATTTTTTTTACAGAATGACAGTCTTTGAAAACCTTCTCCTTTTTCTGGGCTGTTTTTTCAAAAACGTTTACCTACAATTTTTGCAACTGCAGGTCAATATATCTGGCGGCTTGTATTTTTTTCAAATTAAAAAAAAATCGTAATAGTTTACTTATTGCAGCTCGCACTATAAAATGCCAGATTTGCAGATATTTTCCATTACTTTTACGATGATAAATTCTGTGATCGTACAATAGACCAAAATCACACCAAAACATGTCTATTTTTAAAAATCATTGCTTGATAAATTTCCCCTATTAAGTTCAAACCCATCATTGAGTTCAAACCCATCATCATCCTTTGGGGAGAAAAAATGTTCAAAATGTAAATCTAGTGGATTCTCTTTATTTTGACTGATTTTAGTGTTTTCCCTTTTAAGTACTTATGTCATAATTGATATCCAAAACAGTATCAGAGAGTATTGTGACTATTATGTTTAGCATGAAAATGTTTATGAATGGCATAGATTTATGTATTACATTTATTGTGGCGCTGATTCTCATAATTAAAAATCATTATATAAATTAAATATTACAGATGTTTATATTTAAGGTCCAATGGCCTGTAAATAGATAAATAGACAATGTGGGTGGAATGTTGCCTTTAATCGTATAATTACTGTAGGATAACTTGTGTTGTAATAGTAGGGAAGAGTTTGCAAGTCCCATACCTTTATTATGTACATTTTTATTTCGTTAATTTTTGACAATGGGGATAATCTATCTTTTCTTGTGATTAACATGTGTGATGAAGGGTAAGATAGTTTACATGTGTAGGATATTCCAGTGTTTGGAAATAATCCAATAAAGAAAATTGCTACGTTCTATTATTTTGTTGATTATAAAACTAATTTGAAGTCTTTTTTTTTAATTAATTTTATTATTTCTCTAACGTCCTAGTGGATGCTGGGGACTCCGTAAGGACCATGGGGATAGACGGGCTCCGCAGGAGACATGGGCACTTTAAGAAAGAATTTAGGTTCTGGTGTGCACTGGCTCCTCCCTCTATGCCCCTCCTCCAGACCTCAGTTTGATACTGTGCCCAGACGAGTGAGCTCTCCTGAGTTCGTTGAGAGAAAGTATTTTGTTAGGTTTTTTATTTTCAGGGAGCTCTGCTGGCAACAGACTCCCTGCATCGTGGGACAGAGGGGAGAGAAGTAGCCCTACTCTCTGAACCTAGGTCCTGCTTCTTAGGCTACTGGACACCATTAGCTCCAGAGGGATCGTACGCAGGATCTCACCCTCGCCGTCCGATCCCAGAGCCTCGCCGCCGTCCCCCTCGCAGAGCCGGAATACAGAAGCCGGGTGAGTATGAGAAGCAAGAAGACTTCAAATCGGCGGCAGAAGACTCCGTTCTTCACTGAGGTAACGCACAGCACTGCAGCTGTGCGCCATTGCTCCCACAAACCTCACATACTCCGGTCACTGTAAGGGTGCAGGGCGCAGGGGGGGCGCCCTGGGCAGCATTTGGAACCTCTTTTTGGCAAAAGTAAACATATATACAGTTGGGCACTGTATATATGTATGAGCCCCCGCCAAGAAAATGCATATTTAAGCGGGACAGAAGCCCGCCGTCGAGAGGGCGGGGCTTCTTCCTCAGCACTCACCAGCGCCATTTTTTCTCCACAGCTCCGCTGAGAGGAAGCTCCCCAGGCTCTCCCCTGCAGATTCACGGTAGAAGAGGGTAAAAAGAGACGGGGGGCACATAAATTAGGCGCAAAAACACAATATAAACAGCAGCTACTGGGTTAACATTAAGTTACTGTGTTATTCCTGGGTTATAGCGCTGAGGTGTGTGCTGGCATACTCTCTCTCTGTCTCTCCAAAGGGCCTTGTGGGGGAACTGTCTTCAAAAAGGGCATTCCCTGTGTGTGTGGTGTGTCGGTACGCTTGTGTCGACATGTCTGATGAGGAAGGCTATGCGGAAGCAGAGCGGGAGCAAATGAATGTGGTGTCTCCGCCGACGGCGCCGACACCTGATTGGATGGATATGTGGAAGGTTTTAAAGGATAATGTTAATTCCTTACATAAAAGGTTAGAAAAAGCTGAAGCCTCAGGACAGTCAGGGTCCCAACCCATGCCTGATCCTATGTCGCAGAGGCCGACAGGGTCTCAGAAGCGCCCACTATCCCAAATTGTTGACACGGACATATGTATGGGGAAAAGAAGCCACAGGTAACCTTTCCCCCCCTCACACGAGCTAAATGAGTTATGTGAAAAGGCTTGAGAATCTCCAGATAAAAAACTGCAGATTTCCAAAAGGATTCTTATGGCGTATCCTTTCCCGCCAACGGACAGGTTACTCTGGGAATCATCCCCTAGGGTGGACAAAGCTTTAATACGCTTATCCAAGAAGGTAGCCCTGTCGTCACAGGATACGGCTACCCTCAAAGATGCTGCGGATAGAAAACAGGAGGGTACCCTGAAGTCCATCGCGTCGATCGCGTCGGCCTGGGTGTGTAGTGCTGTAGCAGCGTGGACGGACACCCTGTCTGAGGAACTTGATACCTTAGACAAGGATACTATATTATTGACCCTGGGGCATATTAAAGACGCTGTCCTATATATGAGAGATGCTCAAAGAGACATTAGTCTACTGGGTTCTAGAATAAATGCTATGTCAATTTCTGCCAGAAGGGTCCTGTGGACTCGGCAATGGACAGGTGATGCCGACTCAAAAAGGCATATGGAGGTTTTACCTTACAAGGGTGAGGAATTGTTTGGGGAGGGTCTCTCAGACCTGGTCTCCACAGCTACTGCTGGAAAGTCAATTTTTTTGCCATATGTTTCCTCACAGCCTAAGAGAGCAACGTATTATCAAATGCAGTCCTTTCGATCACAGAAAAACAAGAAAGTCCGAGGTGCATCCTTTCTTGCCAGAGGCAGGGGCAGAGGAAAGAAGCTGCACAACACAGCTAGTTCCCAGGAACAGAAGTCCTCCCCGGCCTCTACAAAATCCACCGCATGACTCTGGGGCTCCACAAGCGGAGCTAGGCCCGGTGGGGGCACGTCTTCGAAATTTCAGCCACAAGTGGGTTCACTCCCAGTTGGATCCCTGGGCAATAGATATTGTGTCTCAGGGATGCAAGCTGGAATTTGAGGAGATGCCCCCGCACCGATACCTCAAATCGTCCCTGTCAGCTTCCCCCCACGAGAGGGAAATAGTGTTAACTGCAATTCACAAATTGTATCTTCAACAGGTGGTGGTCAAGGTTCCCCTCCTTCAACAAGGAAGGGGTTATTATTCGACCATGTTTGTAGTCCCGAAACCGGACGGTTCGGTCAGACCCATATTGAATTTAAAATCCCTGAACATATACCTGAAAAGGTTCAAGTTCAAGATGGAATCGCTGAGAGCGGTCATCGCAAGCCTGGAAGGGGGGGATTTTTTGCTGTCTCTGGACATAAAGGATGCATACCTTCATGTCCCCATTTATCCACCTCATCAGGCGTACCTCAGATTTGTGGTACAGGATTGTCATTACCAATTTCAGACGTTGCCGTTTGGTCTCTCCACGGTACCGAGAATATTTACCAAGGTAATGGCGGAGATGATGGTACTCCTGCGGAAGCAAGGAGTCACAATTATCCCATACTTGGACGATCTCCTCATAAAAGCGAGATCAAGAGAGCAGTTGCTGATCAGCGTAGGACTTTCTCTGGAAGTGTTACGGCAACACGGCTGGATTCTAAATATTCCAAAGTCGCAGTTGGTTCCTACGACTCGTCTGCCTTTCCTGGGCATGATTCTAGACACAGACCAGAAAAGGGTTTATCTCCCGATGGAGAAAGCTCAGGAACTCATGACACTGGTCAGGAACCTATTAAAACAGGTGTCAGTGCATCACTGCACTCGTGTCCTGGGAAAGATGGTGGCATCATACGAGGCCATTCCCTTCGGCAGGTTCCATGCGAGGACTTTTCAATGGGACTTACTGGACAAGTGGTCCGGATCACATCTTCAGATGCATCGGTTAATCACCCTATCCCCCAGGGCCAGGGTATCACTCCTGTGGTGGCTGCAGAGCGTTCACCTTCTGGAGGGCCGCAGATTCGGCATTCAGGACTGGGTCCTGGTGACCACAGACGCAAGCCTCCGAGGTTGGGGTGCAGTCACACAGGGAAGAAATTTCCAAGGTCTGTGGTCAAGTCAAGAGACTTGCCTTCACATCAACATCCTGGAACTAAGGGCCATATACAACGCCCTACGTCAAGCGGAGATACTGCTTCGCGACCAACCGGTTCTGATTCAGTCAGACAACATCACCGCAGTGGCTCATGTAAACCGCCAAGACGGCACAAGGAGCAGAGTGGCGATGGCGGAAGCCACCAGAATTCTTCGCTGTGCGGAGAATCACGTAAGCGCACTGTCAGCAGTGTTCATCCCGGGAGTGGACAACTGGGAAGCAGACTTCCTCAGCAGACACGACCTCCACCCGGGAGAGTGGGGACTTCATCAGGAAGTCTTCGCACAGATTACAAGTCGGTGGGAACTGCCACAGGTGGACATGATGGCATCCCGCCTCAACAAAAAGCTACAGAGGTATTGTGCCAGGTCAAGAGACCCTCAGGCGATAGCTGTAGACGCCCTGGTGACACCGTGGGTGTTCCAGTCGGTCTATGTGTTTCCTCCTCTTCCTCTCATACCCAAGGTGCTGAGGATAATGAGAAAAGGAGGAGTGAGAACAATACTCATTGCTCCAGATTGGCCAAGAAGGACTTGGTATCCACAAGATCTACAAGAAATGCTCACAGAGGACCCGTGGCCTCTTCCTCTAAGACAGGACTTGTTGCAACAGGGGCCCTGTCTGTACCAAGACTTACCGCGGCTGCGTTTGACGGCATGGCGGTTGAACGCCGGATCCTAGCAGAGAAAGGCATTCCGGATGAGGTCATTCCTACGCTGATAAAGGCTAGGAAGGACGTGACAGCTCAACATTATCACCGTATATAGCGAAAATATGTTGCTTGGTGTGAGGCCAGGAATGCTCCTACGGAGGAATTCCAGCTGGGCCGTTTCCTTCACTTCCTACAGTCCGGAGTGAATTTGGGCCTAAAATTGGGTTCCATTAAGGTCCAGATTTCGGCCCTATCCATTTTCTTTCAAAAAGAGTTGGCTTCTCTACCTGAAGTTCAGACGTTTGTAAAGGGAGTGCTGCATATTCAGCCCCCTTTTGTGCCTCCAGTGGCACCTTGGGATCTTAACGTGGTGTTGAGTTTCCTGACATCCCACTGGTTTGAACCACTCAAAACGGTGGAGTTTAAATATCTCACGTGGAAGGTGGTCATGCTATTAGCCTTGGCTTCGGCTAGGCGTGTGTCAGAGTTGGCGGCTTTGTCACATAAAAGCCCCTATCTGGTTTTCCATGCGGATAGAGCAGAATTGCGGACCCGTCCACAATTTCTGCTGAAAGTGGTTTCATCCTTTCATATTAACCAACCTATTGTGGTGCCTGTGGCTACTACTGGCTTGGAGGATTCCGAGTTACTTGATGTGGTCAGGGCTTTGAAGGTTTATGTAGCCAGAACGGCTAGGGTCAGGAAAACAGAGTCTTTGTTTATCCTGTATGCTTCCAACAAGCTTGGTGCTCCTGCTTCAAAGCAAACTATTGCTCGCTGGATCTGTAACACGATTCAGCAGGCTCATTCTGCGGCTGGATTGCCGCTGCCAAAATCAGTTAAGGCCCATTCCACTAGGAATGTGGGCTCTTCTTGGGCGGCTGCCCGAGGGGTCTCGGCATTACAGCTTTGCCGAGCGGCTACTTGGTCAGGTTCAAACACTTTTGCAAAGTTCTACAAGTTTGATACCCTGGCTGAGGAGGACCTTGAGTTTGCTCATGCGGTGCTGCAGAGTCATCCGCACTCTCCCGCCCGTTTGGGAGCTTTGGTATAATCCCCATGGTCCTTACGGAGTCCCCAGCATCCACTAGGACGTTAGAGAAAATAAGATTTTACTTACCGGTAAATCTATTTCTCGTAGTCCGTAGTGGATGCTGGGCGCCCGTCCCAAGTGCGGAATTCTTCTGCAATACTTGTATATAGTTATTGCTTCAATAAGGGTTATGTTATGGTTGCATCAGGGTTGACCTGATGCTCTGTTGTTTATCATACTGTTAACTGGTTGTTTTCACTTGTTATACGGTGTGATTGGTGTGGCTGGTATAAATCTTGCCCTGGATTACCAAAATCCTTTCCTTGTACTGTCAGTTCTTCTGGGCACAGTTTCTCTAACTGAGGTCTGGAGGAGGGGCATAGAGGGAGGAGCCAGTGCACACCAGAACCTAAATTCTTTCTTAAAGTGCCCATGTCTCCTGCGGAGCCCGTCTATCCCCATGGTCCTTACGGAGTCCCCAGCATCCACTACGGACTACGAGAAATAGATTTACCGGTAAGTAAAATCTTATTTCTCTATCGTCCTAGTGGATGCTGGGGTTCCTGAAAGGACCATGGGGAATAGCGGCTCCGCAGGAGACAGGGCACAAAAAGTAAAGCTTTATGATCAGGTGGTGTGTACTGGCTCCTCCCCCTATGACCCTCCTCCAAGCCTCAGTTAGGTTTTTGTGCCCGTCCGAGAAGGGTGCAATCTAGGTGGCTCTCCTAAAGAGCTGCTTAGAAAAGTTTAGCTTAGGTTTTTTATTTTACAGTGAGTCCTGCTGGCAACAGGATCACTGCAACGAGGGACTTAGGGGAGAAGAAGTGAACTCACCTGCGTGCAGGATGGATTGGCTTCTTTGGCTACTGGACATTAGCTCCAGAGGGATGATCACAGGTACAGCCTGGATGGTCACCGGAGCCTCGCCGCCGGCCCCCTTGCAGATGCTGAAAAGAGAAGAAGGTCCAGAATCGGCGGCAGAAGACTCCTCAGTCTTCTTAAGGTAGCGCACAGCACTGCAGCTGTGCGCCATTGCTCTCAGCACACTTCACACGGCAGTCACTGAGGGTGCAGGGCGCTGGGGGGGGGGCGCCCTGGGAAGCAATGTAAACCTATTTTTTGGCATAAAATACCTCACATATAGCCTCCGGGGGCTATATGGAGATATTTAACCCCTGCCAGAATCCGTTAAAGAGCGGGAGACGAGCCCGCCGAAAAAGGGGCGGGGCCTATCTCCTCAGCACACAGCGCCATTTTCCTCACACAGCTCCGCTGGTCAGGAAGGCTCCCAGGCTCTCCCCTGCACTGCACTACAGAAACAGGGTAAAACAAGAGAGGGGGGGCAAAATTGTGGCAAAATTATATATATTAAAGCAGCTATATAGGGAGCACTTATTATAAGGCTATCCCTGTCATATATAGCGCTTTTGGTGTGTGCTGGCAAACTCTCCCTCTGTCTCCCCAAAGGGCTAGTGGGGTCCTGTCTTCTTTAAAAGCATTCCCTGTGTGTCTGCTGTGTGTCGGTACGTGTGTGTCGACATGTATGAGGACGATATTGGTGTGGAGGCGGAGCAATTGCCAAATATGGGGATGTCACCCCCTAGGGAGTCGACACCAGAATGGATGGCTTTATTTATGGAATTACGGGATAGTGTCAACACGCTAAGGCAGTCGTTTGACGACATGAGACGGCCGGACAATCAATCAGCACCTGTCCAGGCGCCTCAAACACCGTCAGGGGCTGTAAAACGCCCGTTACCTCAGTCGGTCGACACGGACCCAGACACAGGCACTGATTCCAGTGGCGACGGTGACGAATCAACCGTATTTTCCAGTAGGGCCACACGTTATATGATTTTGGCAATGAAGGAGGCGTTACATATCGCTGATACTACAGGTACCACAAAACAGGGTATTATGTGGGGTGTGAAAAAACTACCTATAGTTTTTCCTGAATCAGATGAATTAAATGAGGTGTGTGATGAAGCGTGGGTTGCCCCCGATAAAAAACTGCTAATTTCAAAGAAGTTATTGGCTTTATACCCTTTCCCGCCAGAGGTTAGGGCGCGCTGGGAAACACCTCCTAGGGTGGACAAGGCGCTCACACGCTTATCAAAACAAGTGGCGTTACCCTCTCCTGAGACGGCCGCACTTAAAGATCCAGCAGATAGGAGGATGGAAAATATCCAAAAAAGTATATACACACATACAGGTGTTATACTACGACCAGCTATAGCGACAGCCTGGATGTGCAGTGCTGGGGTAGCTTGGTCAGAGTCCCTGATTGAAAATATTGATACCCTGGATAGGGACAATGTTTTACTGTCTTTAGAGCAAATAAAGGATGCGTTTCTTTATATGCGTGATGCACAGAGGGATATTTGCACACTGGCATCACGGGTAAGTGCTATGTCCATTTCGGCCAGAAGAAGTTTATGGACGCGACAGTGGTCAGGTGATGCGGACTCAAAACGGCATATGGAAGTTTTGCCGTATAAAGGAGTTATTTGGTGTTGGTCTATCGGATTTGGTGGCCACGGCTACAGCCGGGAAATCCACCTTTTTACCTCAAGTCACTCCCCAACAGAAAAAGACACCGACTTTTCAGCCGCAGCCCTTTCGTTCCTTTAAAAACAAGAGAGCAAAGGGATATTCATATCTCCCACGAGGCAGAGGAAAGGGGAAGAGACTGCAACAGGCAGCTCCTTCCCAGGAACAGATGCCCTCCCCCGCTTCTACAAAAGCCTCAGCATGACGCTGGGGCTTCTCAAGCGGACTCGGGGGCGGTGGGGGGTCGTCTCAAGAATTTCAGCGCGCAGTGGGCTCACTCGCAGGTGGATCCCTGGATCCTGCAGATAATATCTCAGGGTTACAGGTTGGAACTAGAGACGTCTCCACCTCGCCGTTTCCTGAAGTCTGCTTTACCAACGTCCCCCTCCGACAGGGTGACGGTCTTGGAAGCCATTCACAAGCTGTACTCTCAGCAGGTGATAGTCAAGGTACCCCTTTTACAACAAGGAAAGGGGTATTATTCCACTCTATTTGTGGTACCGAAGCCGGATGGCTCGGTAAGACCTATTCTAAATCTGAAATCCTTGAACCTGTACATAAAAAAGTTCAAGTTCAAGATGGAGTCACTCAGAGCGGTGATAGCGAACCTGGAAGAAGGGGACTTTATGGTATCCTTGGACATCAAGGATGCGTATCTCCACGTTCCAATTTACCCCTCACACCAGGGGTACCTCAGGTTCGTCGTACAGAACTGTCACTATCAGTTTCAGACGCTGCCGTTTGGATTGTCCACGGCACCTCGGGTCTTTACCAAGGTAATGGCCGAGATGATGATTCTTCTTCGAAGAAAAGGCGTATTAATTATCCCATACTTGGACGATCTCCTAATAAGGGCAAGGTCCAGAGAACAGCTAGAGATGGGACTAGCACTGTCTCAAGAAGTGCTAAAGCAGCACGGGTGGATTCTGAATATTCCAAAATCCCAGTTAATTCCGACAACACGTCTGCTGTTCTTAGGGATGATTCTGGACACGGTTCAGAAAAAGGTTTTTCTCCCGGAGGAAAAAGCCAAGGAGTTATCCGAACTTGTCAGGAACCTCCTAAAACCAGGAAAGGTGTCTGTACATCAATGCACAAGAGTCCTGGGAAAAATGGTGGCTTCTTACGAAGCAATTCCATTCGGCAGATTCCACGCAAGAGTTTTCCAGAGGGATCTGCTGGACAAATGGTCAGGGTCGCATCTTCAGATGCACCAGCGGATAACCCTGTCTCCAAGGACAAGGGTATCTCTTCTGTGGTGGTTGCAGAGTGCTCATCTATTGGAGGGCCGCAGATTCGGCATACAGGATTGGATCCTGGTGACCACGGACGCCAGCCTGAGAGGCTGGGGAGCAGTCACACAAGGAAGAAACTTCCAGGGCGTGTGGTCGAGCCTGGAAACGTCTCTTCACATAAACATTCTGGAACTAAGAGCAATCTACAATGCTCTAAGCCAGGCAGAACCTCTGCTTCAAGGAAAACCGGTGTTGATCCAGTCGGACAACATCACGGCAGTCGCCCATGTAAACAGACAGGGCGGCACAAGAAGCAGGAGTGCAATGGCAGAAGCTGCAAGGATTCTTCGCTGGGCGGAGAATCATGTGATAGCACTGTCAGCAGTGTTCATCCCGGGAGTGGACAACTGGGAAGCAGACTTCCTCAGCAGACACGACCTTCACCCGGGAGAGTGGGGACTTCATCCAGAAGTTTTCCACATGCTTGTAACCCGTTGGGAAAGACCAATGGTGGACATGATGGCGTCTCGCCTCAACAAAAAACTGGACAGGTATTGCGCCAGGTCAAGAGATCCGCAGGCAATAGCTGTGGACGCGCTGGTAACGCCTTGGGTGTACCAGTCGGTGTATGTGTTTCCTCCTCTGCCTCTCATACCAAAAGTATTGAGAATTATACGGCAAAGAGGCGTAAGAACGATACTAGTGGCTCCGGATTGGCCAAGAAGGACTTGGTACCCGGAACTTCAAGAGATGATCACGGAGGATCCGTGGCCTCTACCTCTGAGAAGGGACCTGCTTCAGCAGGGTCCCTGTCTGTTTCAAGACTTACCGCGGCTGCGTTTGACGGCATGGCGGTTGAACGCCGGATCCTAAAGGGAAAAGGCATTCCGGAAGAAGTCATTCCTACCTTGATTAAAGCAAGGAAGGAAGTAACCGCGCAACATTATCACCGCATTTGGCGAAAATATGTTGCGTGGTGCGAGGATCGGAGTGCTCCGACGGAGGAATTTCAACTGGGTCGATTCCTACATTTCCTGCAATCAGGATTGTCTATGGGTCTCAAATTGGGATCTATTAAGGTTCAAATTTCGGCCCTGTCGATTTTCTTCCAGAAGAAATATCTCACATGGAAAGTGACCATGCTACTAGCCCTGGCTTCGGCCAGGAGAGTGTCAGAACTGGCAGCTTTATCTTACAAAAGCCCATATCTGATTTTCCATTCGGACAGGGCAGAACTGCGGACTCGTCCGCATTTTCTCCCTAAGGTGGTGTCAGCATTTCATCTGAACCAGCCTATTGTAGTGCCTGCGGCTACAAGCGACTTGGAGGACTCCAAGTTGTTGGACATTGTCAGAGCTTTAAAAATATACATTTCAAGGACAGCTGGAGTCAGGAAATCTGACTCACTGTTTATACTATATGCTCCCAACAAGTTGGGCGCTCCTGCGTCTAAGCAGACTATTGCGCGCTGGATTTGTAGTACGATTCAGCTTGCACATTCTGTGGCAGGCCTGCCACAGCCAAAATCGGTAAATGCCCACTCCACAAGGAAGGTGGGTTCTTCTTGGGCGGCTGCCCGAGGGGTCTCGGCATTACAACTCTGCCGAGCGGCTACGTGGTCGGGGGAGAACACGTTTGTAAAATTCTACAAATTTGATACCCTGGCTAAGGAGGACCTGGAGTTCTCTCATTCGGTGCTGCAGAGTCATCCGCACTCTCCCGCCCGTTTGGGAGCTTTGGTATAATCCCCATGGTCCTTTCAGGAACCCCAGCATCCACTAGGACGATAGAGAAAATAAGAATTTACTTACCGATAATTCTATTTCTCGGAGTCCGTAGTGGATGCTGGGCGCCCATCCCAAGTGCGGATTATCTGCAAAAATTGTACATAGTTATTGTTACCTAAATCGGGTTATTGTTGTAGGGAGCCATCTTTCAGAGGCTCCTCTGTTATCATACTGTTAACTGGGTTTAGATCACAGGTTGTACGGTGTGATTGGTGTGGCTGGTATGAGTCTTACCCGGGATTCATAAATCCTTCCTTATTGTGTACGCTCGTCCGGGCACAGTATCCTAACTGAGGCTTGGAGGAGGGTCATAGGGGGAGGAGCCAGTACACACCACCTGATCATAAAGCTTTACTTTTTGTGCCCTGTCTCCTGCGGAGCCGCTATTCCCCATGGTCCTTTCAGGAACCCCAGCATCCACTACGGACTCCGAGAAATAGAATTATCGGTAAGTAAATTCTTATTTTTTTTTATATACATTTATATACATTTGTTTGATTTACACCATCAATTTGTTTTGTTATGGCATACATTTACTTAATGTTATATCCTTTGTGAACAAACTGTTTGGTGAAACAGTCAGCCTGCTCTTTATATTGGCTGTCAATTGTGCAGTTACTTTCATTTGAATTAATTGGTTCTTGGGAATACTTTTCAGATATGTTTTTTGTGTGGCCAATTTGCACAAGTAAAGATGCTTTACAATTATTTTACTAGGTTAATTAAGAGAGGATCAATTGTAGTGTTTAAATCTAGAAAAGAGAGTGAAAAAGAATGAATTGTATGAGAAAATACAAAGTTTAAATAATTATTACTCAATTAAGATTAGCGAGGCCAATCCCGGGCCATTTTTTCAATCCCGGGTATCTGGATTGAAAAATGGTCAATCCTGGGATACCTGGGATTGACTTTCTTCCTGTGTGTGTGTCCGCCCGCACCTCCCCTCCCCACCCCACCCGCCCCGCACATAAATCAACTCACCAAACTACTGGGGCGAGTGGGAGGGGATCTTCCTTCAGCCACGGTGACTGCAGGGGGATCCGGGAGGAGGCAGCGGGTTACCAGTGGCCTCGACGGCAGGTCATGCTGCGCCGGGGGAGCTGGGAGGAGGGAGCCGGGCAACATCTGAGTGTCCTGAGGATGCTCAATGCTGTGTCAGGACTGTGGCTTTTGTGAACCCGGTGTTAGTGACGTCTGTGCGGGTGATTGGAGGACTATGTGAATATTAGGCAGGTCTGTAGGAATCATTGAGAAAAAGTAGCAATCCCTGACCAGGGATCGAACCCGGTCCTCGGCAGAGGAAGCCGTATCCTGACCACTGGATCACCAGGGACTTGGTATTGATAGCAGGTTGATGAATGTATGGGTGAGATTGAGAACCAATACTTTATAGTAATGTGATATACCCTGCACCGAGACCAAATAATTTGTAAATATTACAAAACCAGCTACCCAATAATTTTCCCTTGATGATTTGGGATTATTCGGCTGGAGGTGCTCCAACAATCATGTTTAAACCTTATAAACAAACAGAGACCGGCAGCAGCTGGAGAAAGCCTTTTTTGGAGCACTCTTTTAGATAATTTAAATTCAAATTGATATGATTAGTATTTTAAAACGTAACTTTTAATATTACTCTTTACAATTCAATAAATCCATATATGGCTGTTAATGTTATTTATATGAATTGTCAAGACAGCCATATATGGATTTATTAATTAATAATAATTTTTTGGGGGGGATACTAGACAATATTTATGATAGTTGTGAATTAATTTTCACCCCCTTTATTTTAAAGAGTAATATTAAAAGTTACGTTTTAAAATACTAATCATATCAATTTGAATTTAAATTATCTAAAAGAGTGCTCCAAAAAAGGCAATCCCTGTCTTTCTCCGGCTGCTGCCGGTCTCTGTTTGTTTATGAGATTGAGAACCAGGCTGGTTACCGGTGAGACTGGGATGCAACTATAATCCAGGCTGGTACCGGATATGACTGGAAACGCAACTGAAAGTAGAACGATTACTGTGGTGGTGACTTTAAAATGAGAATGTGGAATACTGCGGCTGTGATTTTAAGATAAGACTGTAGAATACTGCAGCTGTGGTTTTAAGATGAGACTGTGGAATACTGCAACTGTGGCTTTAAGTTGAGACTGTGGAATACTGCGACTGTGACTTTAAGATGAAACTATGGAATACTGCAACTGTGACTTTAAGATGAAACTGTCGAAATACTGGATATCAGTGGTAACACAAATGTAATCCAAACTGGGTAGCAAAGGAGCAGAGTTAAACAGGAGCCAAAGTACAAGTGTTACCTTTAGGGAGCTCAGCTTCTAAGCTCACAGAGAGCTGTGTGTGACACGAGGAACTGGCAGCGTTTCCAACTCAAGTCTCCTGACTTATACTTCCTGGTCCTTGGTGATTGGTGAGCAGTGTCAGGTGATTCAGAGAATCTCAGGCTGGCACAGGATTAAACAGCTCTGGGTCAGGTAAACAGTCACTGTCATGTGAGTACTCTAGACTAGGCTGTGATGTGGAGTGAGGTCCAGCAGGCCGAAAGAACACTGAAGCCTGAACTTCTGCAAACAAACAGAGGATGCTGGCTTTTAGGCCTAAACTTCAGATTGCTGAATTCAGACTCACACAAAAGATTAATCACCACAGGTGGAGCTCGTTAACTGTTACCTTCCAGGCAGAAAACTCAGGACTCAGGAAACTCATGGTGCTGACAAGCTGTTTATCTCAGTGAGCAAAAAGACACAGGATCCAGGACAGATGACAGGGGTAAGTCACCAAATACGAGAACTACAGTCAGGATCGTGACACGCTGATCCTGCAATCCCCTGGATTGGACCTTCCAATGCCGGGATTGAACCACGGCCTATTTTTGGCCTAAATCCTGGGATCCCGCAAATCCTGGGATTGGCCACACTAATTAAGATAAGATATATTTTTCGCCTAGGTTTTGCAAGTTTTGATATTTTTTTAGGGTGAATGGAGATTCACCCTATTCAATAGCAGGGTCGTTTTTTCGCCTAGGTGAAAAACATGTGCACTGGCGAAAAAACGCACCCCCTTTTCGCAGATTTTGAGGCAATTTTCGCCAATGCCTTTTTCGCTAAAAAAAAAAAAGAAAAAAAAGAAGTGAAACGGTATTGGTGAAAATGCCTTAAAAACGGGGGAAACCGGCACACAATTGAATACACAGGTGGATGAATTTGATAGCTCCGAAATTGCCGGAGCTAATTAAATACCCCCCATAAACTTATTTAGAATTCCTAATGTACCATTACAGTCAAAAATGAAATCATCAATAAATCTTCCAATATATGTATACAGCAAGATTAAGGCGTTTCAGGTATTGCTGATTTCCTAGGAATAAATTGGCTAGACACAGTCGTTCCCATAGCTACACCATCTATTAGATGGTAAAATGTATTACTGAAATTAAATTAATTAATTTGAGTTAAATTGAATTGAATGCCATTTAATATAAGTAACCTCTATTGCAGGGACATATATTACTGGCCTATCCTCTGATGTATTTTATGGTTGAAAATGATTTGGTTATTAGTAACCTTATATCTCCCTGCCTAATGGTAGCAGACCCATGGTCTGTGGATACATAACAAATTAATTCAGTCAATTGTATGTAGCAAAATAATATAACAAACTACCTGTAAAACTTTTACCTATATTCTACCATTATTAAGGAGATAAACATAGGAAACATTCCAGATAACTGTGGTGGATTTGTTACATAGTTAATTTTATTAGATGATGCTAGAAAATCTTAATAATCATATCCTGTATTATATATAAACTTCACATTTTGGCAAAATAGAAAATAAACTTGTGAAAGTGCTAGTTATACTGATCATCACACTGATCAACAAATAATAACTTCTATTTGGGTACCTAGTATTAAATACGCAACTTCTTTCTTTTAAACAAATGTGTCCCCAGCTGTGCTTATAAGGTACTGTAGCCTTTGTGCCATATTCCCTACATAACAGACCATTTTATTTCTGTTGCATAGTTGAGTACCATCACTCACAGTAACGCCATCGCAGACCATTATAGTAACTACACTACTCTGCGCCCTCGTCCACGGCTCTCCTCTAGTACCGGTTACCAGTGGGGGTTAGATATTTATTATTTTGTGGCACTGCACTATGGACAATGGTGGTCATTCCGAGTTGTTCGCTCGCTGCTATTTTTAGCAGAATTGCTAATAGGCTAAAATCCGGCATTTCTGCGCATGCGTATGCACAGCAGGGCGCACGCGCTAATCAATTTTACACAAAACTATGCTATTTTACGCACGGGCGAACGAAGCTTTTCAATCGCTCTGCTGATCGTAGTGTGATTGACAGGAAGTGGGTGTTTCTGGGCGGAAACTGGCCATTTTCAGGGAGTGTGCTAAAAAACGCAGGTGTGCCAGGTAAAAACGCAGGAGTGGCTAGAGAAACGTGTGGCTGGCCAGACGCTGGGCGTGTTTGTGACGTCAAACCAGGAACTAAATGGACTGAGGTGATCGCAATCTAGGAGTAGGTCTGGAGCTACTCAGAAACTGCAAGGAAATACTTAATAGCAGAATTGCTAATCTTTCGTTAGCAATTCTGCTATGCTAAGATACACTCCCAGAGGGCGGCGGCTTTGCGTTTGCATTTCTGCTAAAAGTAGCTAGCGAGCGAACAACTCGGAATGAGGGCCAATGAGTGGGACTCATAGGGCACAGTTTAGATGGTGAGTCCCATCCATGGCAGCAGGGATGATGTAACTGCCTCACTTCATTGAGGTCTTGGGTTCAACTCCCACCACGGCCTTAACTGTGTGTGGAGTTTGTATATTCTCCCCATGCTTGCATTGGTTTTCTCTGAGTTCTCCGGTTTCTTTCTAAAAATATACTGGTAGGTTAACTGTCTCTTAAAAAAATGAACCAATAAAAAGCGCAGTAGAATATGTTTGCTATATAAATAACTGGTAATAAAAAAAAAAATAACAATACGGAATGTAGTGGCACTGTATAAATTAATAACCATGGCAATATTAAAGAAAAAAGTAACACAATTTTGTTTTGTATATTTTCTTTCGGAGTGTAGCTAAATATTTATACGTAACATGTAATATATAATGAAACGATCTGCAAACAGTTAAGTAGTCAATTCAGTTGGGGCGAAGGGGGGGTGTTGATGTTGCAGCGACATATAAATGCCGCCAACGGTACCTGAACTCACCCGCGTTGCAGCACAATCTCGCACTGGAGTCGCATATTTTTGTGTGCAACCCTATGGAACTGCGCACAAAAATCCATGATTATTGCGGCACCGTAAGTGCATCTCATAGCCGCAGTCACTGTCAGGGGTAGAGAACATCACCCATGATTGAATTGACCCCATTGTGTCAATGTGTCTGTACTGTGCAAAAAAATGTAATTGCCCAAATTTTTAATGTGCGGCCGTGCAGATCGTCATGAGAACATCGAACCCAACATTTTCAATTTTCCTTGTATAGAGTATTACTTACTAAGCCACATACACGGTGAAAATTCATATTGATTTGTATATCACACAATTAAGCTAGCCGTATCTTGCCTTCAGAATATAGTGTTATGGGCCCTACACACTGGCCGATATTTTGAAAGATATGAACGATCTCGTTCATAAATGAACGAGATCTCGTTCATATCTTTCAGTGTGGAGACTTAAGCGATGAACGATGCGCGTCCCCGCGCTCGTTCATCGCTGGTCTCCTGTCGGCTGTGCATGCAGGCCAATATGGACGATCTCGTCCATATTTGCCTGCACGTCTATGGAGCCGGGTGACGGGGGGAGTGAAGAAGCTTCACTCCCCCCGTCACTGCCCCCCCCGCCGCCGGGTCGCTCGTCGGCCGTATCGGCCGTCGGGCACCTCGGCCAGTGAGTAGGGCCCATAAGTCAGCGCTGATGTTTAGAACAGTGGTTCTCAAACTCGGTCCTCAGGACCCCACACAGTGCATGTTTTGCAGGTAACCCAGCAAGTGCACAGGTGTATTAATTACTCACTGACACATTTTAAAAGGTCCACAGGTGGAGCTAATTATGTCACTTGTGATTCTGTGAGGAGACCTGCAAAACATGCACCGTGTGGGGTCCTGAGGACCGAGTTTGAGAACCTGTGGTTTAGAACATTGATATGAACCTCGTATTTGCCAGTAACAGATAATACAACTTCTATAGTATATGACCGCAACAGCAAGATGGCGTTCTGGGCCTTCTTTTATGGTGTTAAAGAACGGGCTCAAGTACACAAACTACTCACTATTTTATAAAGTGTTGCCTTTGAAATATTTGCAGTACTTTAGCTTGTGTCTATTTAATTAAAAGTGTTATTTTATTTTTTTAAAGTAAACTGCAGTGAACTTAATCATAAGGTATTTTAAAAACGGAAATAAACCTTTGGGGCCAATTCTGATTTATTACAAATTTTACTAACTCTTTGTGCCTAATTAGAATTGTTTTTCCCCCCCCAAAGTATAAACCTTTTCTCTACTCCTTAATATGTTTGTTAAACGTTTTAACTGTTTTTATCCTAACATTCTGGGGGCCCTATTTATGAGATTGTGGGACCTTCCCCAAAAACACACATTTTCTTGTGCTATTCGCAATATATGGTGTCACCAGAGGCAGAACTCTGGGAGGCAACGGAGTCATCTGCCGCCGGGCTCCTGCTCTGAAGGGGGGCACCTCTCCTCCCATTCTGTGATACCATTGAATTAAGTTAATTGATAGCTGTCGCTGTCTTTTCAGTGGCCGACTTCCTCACTGGTCCCTGCACCTTACAAATCACACCCTTTTTATTATACTGTAGATACACATTTTACAAGTGTCACACCCAGGATTAGAAACCACAACCTATTACACTGGAAGCAGACAACTTACTGATGAAGGTGTTTGCTCCTGTATAGGAAATATGAGAATTTGAACTATATGAAGATACTTCTCTGACAATTACACGTAACTTCATATATTTATAATTCTCATGCTTCCTGTACAGGAGCAAATAACTCCATCAGTAAAATGTCGGCTGTTAGTGTAACAGGTCATGGGTTCTAATCCTGGGTATGATTGCTAAGAAATGTGTGATTTAAAATAAAAGACAATTAAATGTATAAATACAGTATATAATTTATTTTCAGAACACTCCATATACACACACACACACACACACACACACACACACACACACACACACACACACACACACGCACGCACACATACATACATATATTTATCTTAATATAGGAAATAGGGGGGCACCAATATTTATCTTGCCTCCGGGCAGCTGTGACGAACTTACGCCACTGGGTGCCACTTATATGTATCTGGGGAGGATGCAGCAAATATCGGAGATATCTACTGTGATCCCCCATTTTCGACCACAAAAGCAGCCCCAGCAGTTCCATAGGTTTCTATGCGGGCTGCTTAATTGACAAACTTATCTAGCTGTGTGATGCAAAGCATTCCGTATCTTGACCCCAATACTGAACACCATCTTCTTATGGGGTTAACTTCTGTAGCCTATAGGCTACATTCCACAGAGTTTATCCAGAGGATCCCCATCCGCCAATGGCTGCTCACACATGCGTGGTCTAATGAACATACATACCCAGTAGTGGGCTTGGTGCCCTGAAGAAGAAGTAAGTGGCAACAGGAAACTATAATTATCTGCTCTAGAACCCAATAATATATAACTTTACCCCAGTGTGTTTGAACCACATATACTGTACATTTAGAACCTCATAATGTATAAATATACCCCAGTGTATTTGATACTCATATACAGTACATCTAGAACCCGATAATTTATAAATATACCAGTGTATTTGATCCTCATATACTGTACATCTAGAACCTGATAGTTTAGAAATATATTGTACCCCACACTTTGTTTGATCCTCATATACATCTAATATACATCTTGAACCCAATAATTTATAGCTATAGCCCAGTGATCCTCATGTACATCTTGAACCCAATAATGTATAAAAAATATAATAATATAATATTAGACTGTGCAGAAATTATTTCATTGAAGTCAGCAGCAGAGGAGTGATTACTGCCACCTCTGAAGGGATATGCAATGTCTTGCCCAGGTCTGATAACATTTTATATTCCACATTGGTGTACAACTATGGCTGTTTTGCAGAGTTGTTAGCAAACAAAAAAAGTTAACAATTAGGCAAAACCATGTTGCACTGCAGGTGGGGCAAATGTAACATGTGCAGAGAGCGTTAGATTTGGGTGGGTTATATTGTTTCTGTGCAGGGTAAATACTGGCTGCTTTATTTTTACACTGCAATTTAGATTTCAGTGTGAACACACCACACCCAAATCTAACTCTCTACAGTGCAACATGGTTTTGCCCAGTTGCTAACTTTTCTGGTTTGCTACCAACTCTGAATAACTCCCAGAATGGCTCCATATTTCTACATTAGCCACTCTAATATTTTGTACTACAGTATGTTGAGAAATAATTTACCTATCCTGCAATCAGTGTATTTCCATCTAATGTTGCACAACTCTAGAAATATTTTATTTTGATAAAGTTATTTTTGATGGCTAAGAATTCCTATATTTCAGTTAATATCTGTATGACCACATGGGGCAGTGTTGCAATGAAGTAAAACGAGTTATTTAAATATACTGTATGTAATGCTGGGTACACACCTACAGATATATCTGCAGATCAATTGATCTGCAGATATATTTAAAGCCGGATCGGGCAGTGTGCTGTGCATACACACTGCCCGATCCGTCGGGGACTGATGTCATGAACTAGGCGTCAGTCACCGCTGGCTCCTGCAGCTTGTGTACATGCGTTCGGCTCACTGCCCATACACACAAACCGACGTGCCAATATATCTAACAGTATATTGGCCGTTGGATGTGCAGCAGGGCCAACACGATATGTCTGTGAACGACGGAGACTTATCGCTTTTACACACTGGCCGACGGACCCGCGATATATCGGCTGTTCAAGAGAACAGCCTATATATCGGCTAGTCTGTACGCACCTTAAGGCGAGGTTAACAGCATAGCAGCTCCTGCTGATATATATTAATAAGCAGTAAGGCGACTCTCACTAAGCCTAAGTACCAATGCCAACTAACATGCAAAATTGAGGAAAACGTAACACAATCTAGGGTAAATAGGCAAAAGACAGGCCCGATTTAAGTGACCTGCACCTGGCATCAATTAGCTTAATCTGGGACTTTATACCAAAAAACTATTCCTAAGTACCTAGTGAACTATGGGAGGGTCATTCCGAGTTGATCGTAGCTGTGCTAAATTTAACACAGCTACGATCAGGCACCCAGACATGCGGGGGGACGCCCAGCACAGGGCTAATCCGCCCTGCATATCAGTCCCGCCCCCCCCCACGCAGAAATGCAAAAGCTTTTGCATTTGAGGAGTAACTTGAGGAGTAAGCTTTTGCATTTGAGGAGTAACTTGAGGAGTAAGCTTTTGCATTTGAGGAGTAACTTGAGGAGTAAGCTTTTGCATTTGAGGAGTAACTTGAGGAGTAAGCTTTTGCATTTGAGGAGTAACTTGAGGAGTAAGCTTTTGCATTTGAGGAGTAACTTGAGGAGTAAGCTTTTGCATTTGAGGAGTAACTCCTGGCCAGCGCAGCTCCTGCGGCTGGCCGGGCGAACCTCTTTGCTGCCCAGGTCGCAGCGGCTGCGTGTGACATCACTAAGCCGCCTCGGCCCGCCTCCCCCCCAACGGTCTGGCAACGCCTGCATTGGTCGGACCACGCCCCTTAAACGGCGGCTTAACGCCGCCATCCAGCCCCCTCCCACCCAGCGACCGCCTCTGCCTGTCAATCAGGCAGAGACGATCACTAGGCAACGACGGCCTTCGGCCGTCTGGCATGTGCCGGCGCACTGCGGCGCCGGCGCAGGTCCGACCCGATCACTGCGTTAAACTGCAGCGAGCGATCAGATTGGTATGACGCCCTATATGCGAACTAAGGTGAAAAACTAGAGCACAGCATGGGAATCATACTATACGGTGCAAAAATAAAAAGTGTAGAAGGAAACATCTGAAAACCTAAAGAAAGTGTCTGTGTAGCCGTAACTGTAGGTTCATCAGTGGCAGGGCAGTGAAACATTACCATCACAGACCAGCAGGTTACCGTGTCTCCCAACTGTCCCGATTTAGTTGGTACCGTACAGTCCAGATTTGAGGACTATGCCCCACTGCAGTCATATCTGTCCCATAAGGGTGAGGTCGGTGGGAATCTCCTGTTCAGTGCTGCTCTGCATAGCACAACTGCCACATGTGCACACGGGTGTTGGAATTTGCTGGGGCACATAGGCTAGCTGAGCCAGCTACGGAGGAGCAAAGCTTTGCACGGGCAGAGGGGAGGAATTTGGTGACATAAAGGAATTCTTTTGAGTACAAGTACAACTTGTTTTATTATGAGATAAAGGGGTTTTGGAGTGTCTTACTAGATAGCCACAGAGTTTGCTGGTTCATATATATGACAGGTTTTAAAATTGTGTATTTGTTTATGTACAGTAAAAAGGGGTTCACCAATGCTGGGGAAGGGTGTGTGTGTGTGTGTGTGTTTGTGTGTATGTGTGTGTGTGTGTGTGTGTGTGCGTGCGTGTGTGTGTGTGTCGGGGGGGGGGGGGTGCATGCAATTCCTTGCTGACTGGACTGGGTTTCCTCATAACAAGGGGACCCCAGGAGCCGCTAGTTGTCAATGAGCGCAATGTCTAAGTATGTGGTGTTTTTCTCTTCCAGGGATATGGATTTCCCGTCAGTCGCCTATTTGATCTTTTGTATGAAGTTAGAAACAAATATAATGAAACTCTGCTTAAGAAATGGGCTGGACTGTTCAGGTAGCTATCATTTTGTTTATAGGTGCCAATCAAAATCCCACTATAAATGTGTTCTACAAATAAGAAATGAATAATTAGCTTTGATTACCCTTTTATATTAATTGAGAGTGTAAAACTTTGACTGTAAGGCTGAATACGTGATTCAATCCACTTACATCATAGTGCCACTTTCTGAGACCGCTATTGCTGCATACACTTCCTAGGTATGGCAGCTTGTGCATTGGGTGCACTAATGTGAATACGATAAAGGGAATGGATTTCATAGTTTCTCTGACGTCCTACTGGATGCTGGGAACTCTGTAAGGACCATGGGGAATAGACGGGCTCCGCAGGAGACTGGGCACTCTAAAAGAAAGATTAGGTACTATCTGGTGTGCACTGGCTCCTCCCTCTATGCCCCTCCTCCAGACCTCAGTTAGAATCTGTGCCCGGCCAGAGCTGGGTGCTCCTAGTGGGCTCTCCTGAGCTTGCTAGAAAGAAAGTATTTGTTAGGTTTTTTATTTTCAGTGAGATCTGCTGGCAACAGACTCACTGCTACGTGGGACTGAGGGGAGAGAAGCAAACCTACCTGCTTGCAGCTAGCTTGTGCTTCTTAGGCTACTGGACACCATTAGCTCCAGAGGGTTCGAACACAGGGCCTGACCTCGATCGTCCGTTCCCGGAGCCGCGCCGCCGTCCCCCTTGCAGAGCCAGAAGACAGAAGAGAAGCGATGAAATCGGCGGCAGAAGACTCCTGTCTTCATTAAGGTAGCGCACAGCACCGCAGCTGTGCGCCATTGCTCCCACAGAACACCACACACTCCGGTCACTGTAGGGTGCAGGGCGCTGGGGGGGGCGCCCTGGGCAGCAATAAAAATACCTTTGGCATAAAAATACACATAATACAGTCTGTGACTGTATATGTGTAAATCCCCCGCCATTTTTAGTCAGAAACAGGACAGAAGCCCGCCGCTGAGGGGGCTGGGCCTTCTTCCTCAGCACACCAGCGCCATTTTCTCTTCACAGCTCCGCTGGAAGGAAGCTCCCCAGGCTCTCCCCTGCAGTATCCTGGTACACAAAGGGTAATAAGAGAGGGGGGGGGGGGGACATAAATTTAGGCGCAAAAATTGTATGTACAGCAGCTACTGGGTAAACACTGAGTTGTAGTGTAATCCCTGGGTTATATAGCGCTGGGGTGTGTGCTGGCATACTCCCTCTGTCTCTCCAAAGGGCCTTGTGGGGGAACTGTCTTCAAATAGAGCATCCCCTGTGTGTGTGGTGTGTTGGTACGCGTGTGTCGACATGTCTGAGGTAAAAGGCTCCTCTAAGGGGGTGATAGAGCGGATATGTATGTGAGAGGGTGTCTCCGTCGACAACGCCGACACCTGTTTGGATATGTGTAAGTGCGAAGGTGAATTTATTGCACAAATGGTAAGGGAACAGACAGGAAATCTACCCATGTCTGTCCCTATGTCACAGAGACCTTCAGAGTCTCACAATGCTCACTATCCAAAATAACAAACACTGGTATCGACACAGAGTTTAACTCCACTGTCGACTACGATAATGCAAAGTTACAGCCAAGATGGCTAGAAGGTATTCAATATATGATATTGAAATAAAAGATGATTTGCATATCACTGATGACTCATCTGTCCCTGACACGAGAGTACACATGTTTAAGGGGAAGAATGCTGAGGTAAATTTCCCTCCTCTCATGAGGAAAAAGAGCGGGAATCTCCAGACAAGAGACGGCAGCTTCCCACAAGAGAATTCTCAGGCTGTATCCTTTCCCCACTAGGGCCAGGATGTGTTGAGAATCTTCCCCTAGGGTGTCCTGTTTGCACAGACGGTAGCACTTGCTATTCTCAGGGATTCTGCAGATAGCGTGCACATTCTAGTATACTACCCAGACCGGCGATTGTGTCGGCATGGGTTTATAGCGCTGTGGCAGCATGGACAGGTACCTTATCAGCAGAGATTGAGACCCTAGTAAATATATTAAAGATGCTGTCTTAAGTGATAGATATATAGTTATAAAGCATGCCCAAAGAGACATGAGTATACTGGGTCCTAGAGTCAAAGCTATGTCGATCTCTGCTTGACGTGTCCTGTAGAATATGCATTGGACAGATGATGCCGACTTAAGAGGCATATGGAAGGCTGAGGATTGTGTGGAGAAGGGTTCTCGGGCCTGGTCTCCACAGCTATAGCTGGTAATTCTGCTAGTTTGCCTTATATTCCTGCACAGCCTAAGAAAGCACAACATTATTAAATGCAGCCTTTCGAATAAAGAAACAAGAAAGTCTGAGGTGCGTCCTTTCTTGTCAGAGCCGGGATCAACACAGCTAGTTCCCAGGAACAGAAGTCCTCCCCGGCCCCTACAAAAATCCACCTATGCCGCTGGGGCTCCACAGGCGGAGCTAGGCCCGGTGGGGACACGCCTTCGTAAGTTCAGCCACAAGTGGGTTCACTCCCTGTTAGGTCCCTGGGCAATAGTTATTGTGTCTCAGGGATACAAGCTGGACTGTGAGAAGATTCCCCCTCACCGACGGCCCTGCGGGCTTCCCCCCAAGAGGGGGAGCCAGTGTTAACTGCAATTCACAAATTGTATCTTTAACAGGTGGTGGTCAAGGGTCCCCTCCTTCAACAAGAGGGTGTTATTATTCGACCATGTTGTAATCCCGAAACCAGACGGTTCGGTCAGACCCATATTGAATTAAAAATCTCTGAACATATACCTGAGAAGGTTCAAGTTCAAGATGGAATCGCTAAGAGCGGTCAGGGCAAGCCTAAAAAGAGGGAGACTTTATCGTGAATCGGGTCATAAGGGATGCATACCTTCATGTCCCCATTTATCCACCTCATTAGGCGTACCTCAGAATTGCGGTACGGGATTGTCATAACCAAGGTAATGGCGGATATGATTGTGCTCCTGCGGAAGCAAGGTGTCACTATTATCACGTACTTGGACGATCTCCTCATACAAGCGAGATCAAGAGAGCAGTTGCTGAACAGCGTATCACTTTCTCTGGAAGTGTAACGGCAACACGGCTGGATTCTATATATTCCAAAGTCGCAGTTGGTTCCTACAGCTCATCTGCCTCTCCTAGGCAAGATCCTAGACACAGACCAGAAAAGGGTTTATCTCCCGATAGAGAGAGCTCAGGAGCTCATGACACTGGTCAGGAATCTATTAAAACCGAAACAGGTGTCAGTGCATCACTGCACTCGAGTCCTGGGAAGGATGGTGGCATCATACGAGGCCATCCCCTTAGGCAGGTTCCATGCGAGGACCTTCCAATGGGACTTACTGGACAAGTGGTCCGGATCACCTCTTCAGATGCATCGGTTAATCACCCTATCCCCCAGGGCCAGGGTGTCTCTCCTGTGGTGGCTGCAGAGTGCTCACCTTCTCGAGGGCCGCAGATTCGGCATTCAGGACTGGATCCTGGTGACCACGGATGCAAGCCTCTGAGGGTGGGGGGCAGTTACACAGGGAAGAAATTTCCAAGGTCTGTGGTCAAGTCAACAGACTTGCCTTCACATCAATATCCTGGAACTAAGGGCCATATACAACGCTCTAAGTCAAGCGGAGATCCTGCTTCACGACCAACCGGTTCTGATCCAGTCAGACCGCAGGGGTTCATGTAAACCGCCAAGGCGGCACAAGGAGCATGGTGGCGAGGGTAGAAGCCAATGGGCGGAGAATCAAGTAAGCGCACTGTCAGCAGTGTTCATTCCGGGAGTGGACAACTGGGAAGCAGACTTCCTCAGCAGGCACGACCTCCACCCGGGAAAGTGGGGACTTCATCAGGAAGTCTTTACGCAGTTTGCAAATTGATGGGAACTGCCTCAGGTGGACTAGATGGCGTCCCACCTCAATAAAAAGCTAAAAAAGGTTTTAAGCCGGGTCAAGGGACCCTCAGGTGATAGCTGTGGTCGCACTAGTAACACCGTGGGTGTTCCAGTCGGTCTATGTATTCCCTCCTCTTCCTCTCATACCCAAGGGCTGAGAATTGTAATAAAAGGAGGAGTGAGAACAATGGCCCTCATTCCGAGTTGATCGGTCGCAAGGCGAATTTAGCAGAGTTACACACGCTAAGCCGCCGCCTACTGGGAGTGAATCTTAGCTTCTTAAAATTGCGACCGATGTATTCGCAATATTGCGATTACTAACTACTTAGCAGTTTCAGAGTAGCTCCAGACTTACTTTGCCTGTGCGATCATTTCAGTGCTTGTCGTTCCTGGTTGACGTCATAAACACACCCAGCGTTCGCCCAGGCACTCCCACCGTTTCTCCGGCCACTCCTGCGTTTTTTCCGGAAACGGTAGCGTTTTCAGCCACACGCCCCTGAAACGCCGTGTTTCCGCCCAGTAACACCCATTTTCTGTCAATCACATTACGATCGCCGGAGCGAAGAAAAAGCCGTGAGTAAAAATACTTTCTTCATAGTAAAGTTACTTGGCGCAGTCGCAGTGCGAACATTGCGCATGCGTACTAAGCGGATTTTCACTGCGATGCGATGAAAAATACCGAGCGAACAACTCGGAATGAGGGCCAATATTCTTTGCTCCGAATGGGCCAAGAAGGACTCGGTACCCGGAGCTGCAAGAAATGCTCTCAGAGGACTCAGGGCTTCTGCCTCTCAGACAGGACATGTTGCAACAGGGGCCCTGTCTGTTCCAAGACTTACCGCGGCTGCATTTGACGGTATGGCGGTTGAACGCCGGATCATAGCGGAAAAGGGCATTCCGGATGCAGTTATTCCTACGCTGATAAAGGCTAGGAAAGACGTGACAGCAAGACTTTTTCACTGTATATAGCGAAAATAGGTTGCTTGGTGTGAGGCCGGGAAGGCCCTATAGAGGAATTCCAGTGGGGTCGATTCCTGCACTTCCTACAGTCAGGAGTGACTATGGGCCTAAAATTAGGATCCATAAAGGTCAAGATTTCGGCCCTATCCATTTTCTCTCAAAAAGAACTGGCTTCACTGCCTGAAGTTTAGACGTTGTTCCGGGGGTGCTGCATATTCAGCCTCCTTTTGTGCCACCGGTGGCACCTTGGGATCTTAACGTTGTGTTGGATTTCCTGAAATCCCACTGGTTTGAGCCACTTAAGACCGTGGAGCTAAAATATCTCACGTGGAAAGTGGTCATGCTATTGGCCTTAGCTTCGGCTAGGCGTGTGTCAGAATTGGCGGTTTTGTCATGTAAAAGCCCTTATCTGATCTTCCATATGGACAGGGCAGAATTGAGGACTCGTCCCCAATTTCTCCCTAGGGTGGTATCATCGTTTCATTTGAACCAGCCTATTGTGGTGCCTGCGGCTACTAGGGACTTGGAGGATTCCAAGTTGCTGGACGTAGTCCGGGCTTTGAAAATTTATGTTTCCAGAACGGCGGGAGTCAGAAAGTCTGACTCGCTGTTTATTCTGTATGCAGCCAACAAGGTTGGCGCTCCTGCTTCGAAGCAGACTATTGCTCGCTGGATCTATAGCACGATTCAGCGGGTTCACTCTGCGGCTGGATTGCCGCATCCAAAATCGGTGAAAGCCCATTCCACAAGGAAGGTGGGCTCTTCTTGGGCGGCTGCCCGAGGGGTCTCGGCTTTACAGCTTTGCCGAGCTGCTACTTGGTCGGGGTCAAACAAGTTTGCTAAGTTCTACAAGTTTGATACCCTGGCTGAGGAGGACCTTGAGTTTGCTCATGCGGTGCTGCAGAGTCATCCGCACTCTCCCGCCCGTTTGGGAGCTTTGGTATAATCCCCATGGTCCTTACGGAGTTCCCAGCATCCACTAGGACGTCAGAGAAAATAAGAATTTACTCACCGGTAATTCTATTTCTCGTAGTCCGTAGTGGATGCTGGGCGCCCGTCCCAAGTGCGGACTCTCTGCAATACGTGTATATAGTTATTGCTTAACTAAAGGGTTATTGTTATGAGCCATCCGTTAAATGAGGCTCAGTTGTTGTTCATACTGTTAACTGGGTATGGCTATCACAAGTTGTACAGTGTGATTGGTGTGGCGGTATGAGTCTTACCCTGGATTCCAAATCCTTTCCTTGTTGTGTCAGCTCTTCCGGGCACAGTTTCCCTAACTGAGGTCTGGAGGAGGGGCATAGAGGGAGGAGCCAGTGCACACCAGATAGTACCTAATCTTTCTTTTAGAGTGCCCAGTCTCCTGCGGAGCCCGTCTATTCCCCATGGTCCTTACGGAGTTCCCAGCATCCACTACGGACTACGAGAAATAGAATTACCGGTGAGTAAATTCTTATTTTCCATCATTCCGACATAAATGGATTACCATTGCTTCATTTATATAGCTAGACATCTGTATGTATCTCCTCATTCACCAACTGTATTGTTTAGGACTGGTGTCCTTGTGTGGGACAGCTGCTGGACGTATGATGCAATAACCCCTTATACTCTACTCTGCTTGTACTGGGGTCCTTTTCTGCAGAAATGCAGGAGTGGCATCTGATCCGCAAAGCCAGAGAAAGGTGGCTACACCTGAATGGCTACGTCACTCGTCCAATCAGGTGGCAGCTTTCTGTGTGTCACACCTTCTGCGTAGCTCCCAGTGCTCATACAGTACTTCTTTATGGTGTAAGGGGTCTCCAGTAACTTTGTGTCAAGTTAAAGATAACTCTTCTGATGGGTATCAGTAGGTGTAAAATCCCTCCCAGTACTTTTATTTAAAAAAAAAAACATATTTACCACAAGTATATTAATGACTGTTTTAATATGTATAGCCCTACATACTATATAGGACAACTAGTGTGCCTCAGCCACACGTACCAAACCTTTTCCCACATGTATTAGTCAGATAACAGAGCATCTCTTTTCTATAATCACACTCCCTTAAATACAGGCACACTCTTACCAACCACCTCCCCCATATCGGACGCGGATACTGGGGTATGATCATTTCAAATCTGCTGCTCAGTGCAATCTCATGGAAAAAATGTAAACTGTTTTATATTTCATTTTCTTAATGTATATTGTTATGAAAACGTGGCTGTCTCCTATCTAAGTGGAGGCGCTGTTCTGTGGGCTAAGCCAATATTTGGTCTCCAAACTCACGAGGAAGCAGTGACATTGGTGAGGCACGAGTTGCTTGGTGCCTCGTTGATGTCACTGCTTCCTAGTTAACGGTTAGTTTGAATTCATCTGAATATCGCTTCAGCCCACAAAGTGGCTGTCTGCACAACAAGTACTGTACGTAGTGGGAACCTTCCAGGTAATTCCACTTCCTACTTTTGTTCATTTGTTTGTTATTTTAGGGACATTTTTGAAGGTGATAACTACAGCCCAATCCCGGTAGCAAACGAAGAGGAGTACAGAGCTGTAATTAGCAAATTTCCTTTCCAAGATCCAGATGGTGACAAGGTAACTAAGCACTGCTCAGGAAGTGATTGTTTGGCAGGCTATGGTCCTTATATAGCTTGGGTGTGCTGTGTTATATATCATGGTGGCTGCCACGCAATATAGAGGGAGATGTATCAGTCCTTCTGTAGAGGACCAGGGAAGAAGTTGTCCATAGCAAGCAACCAATCAGTTTCTAGATATCATTTTATAGAATGTACTGGATAAATGATAGCTAGATGCTGATTGCATTTATAAGGTTTGAAACATTTCCCCTTAAATGTCTACTGATCTGTAGTGTGAGGAGCCTCATTTTAGTGTTGAGTCACCTCATTTTTGATCGAAGTGACCATTTGTCTAGTTTCTATTAATTGGAAAAATAAGATTTTAAACCTACCGGTAAATCTATTTCTCCTAGTCCGTAGAGGATGCTGGGGACTCCGTAAGGACCATGGGGTATAGACGGGCTCCGCAGGAGATAGGGCACCTAAAAAGAACTTTGACTATGGGTGTGCACTGGCTCCTCCCTCTATGCCCCTCCTCCAGACCTCAGTTAGAGAACTGTGCCCAGAGGAGATGGACAATACAAGGCAGGATTTAGCAATCCAAGGGCAAGATTCATACCAGCCCACACCAATCATACCATGTAACCTGGAACATACATAACCAGTTAACAGTATGAACATACAACAGTAACGGTCCAAGACCTATTTCAACTGTAACATAACCCTTATGTAAGCAACAACTATATACAAGTCTTGCAGAGTTTCCGCACTGGGACGGGCGCCCAGCATCCTCTACGGACTAGGAGAAATAGATTTACCGGTAGGTTTAAAATCTTATTTTCTCTTACGTCCTAGAGGATGCTGGGGACTCCGTAAGGACCATGGGGTTTATACCAAAGCATCCAATCAGGCGGGAGAGTGCGTATGACTCTGCAGCACCGACTGAGCAAACGCTAGGTCCTCATCAGCCAGGGTATCAAACTTGTAGAATTTAGCAAAAGTGTTTGACGCCGACCAAGTCGCCGCTCAGCAAAGCTGTAATGCCGAGATGCCTCGGGCAGCCGCCCAAGAAGAGCCCACCTTCCTAGTGGAATGGCCTTTAACCGAATTTGGTACCGGCAATCCAGCCGTAGAATGAGCCTGCTGAATCGTATTACAGATCCAGCGAGCAATAGTCTGCTTCGAAGCAGGTGCGCCAATCTTATTAGCAGCATACAAGACAAACAGAGCCTCTGTTTTCCTAATTCTAGCCGTCCGGGCTACATAAATCTTTAAGGCCCTGACTACGTCCAGGGATCTGGAATCCTCCAGGTCACTTGTAGCCACAGGCACCACAATAGGTTGATTCATATGGAATGAAGAAACCACTTTAGGCAAAAATTGCGGACGTGTCCTCAATTCAGCTCGATCCACATGAAAAATCAAGTAGGGGCTCTTGTGTGACAAAGCCGCCAATACTGACACTCGCCTTGCTGATGCTAAGGCCAACAACATGACCACCTTCCAGGTAAGAAATTTCAACTCAACCTTGTTAAGTGGTTCAAACCAGTGTAATTTTAGGAACTGCAACACGTTCAGGTCCCATGGTGCCACCGGAGGCACAAAAGGGGGCTGGATGTGCAGCACTCCCTTTACAAACGTCTGTACTTCTGGAAGAGAAGCCAATTCCTTCTGAAAGAAAATTGAGAGGGCCGAAATCTGTACCTTAACAGAGCCTAATTTCAGGCCCATATCCACTCCTGTCTGTAGGAAGTGGAGAAGACGACCCAGATGAAAATCTTCCGTAGGTGCATTCTTGGTCTCACACCAAGACACATACTTTCGCCAGATACGGTGATAATGTTTTACCGTCACCTCCTTCCTAGCCTTTATTAAAGTAGGGATGACCTCTTCCGGAATTCCCTTTTCTCTGACGTCCTAGTGGATGCTGGGAACTCCGTAAGGACCATGGGGAATAGCGGCTCCGCAGGAGTCTGGGCACAAAAGTAAAGCTTTAGGACTACCTGGTGTGCACTGGCTCCTCCCCCTATGACCCTCCTCCAAGCCTCAGTTAGATTTTTGTGCCCGACCGAGCAGGGTGCAATCTAGGGGGCTCTCCAGAGCTTCTTAGAAAAAGTTAGTTTTAGGTTTCTTATTTTCAGTGAGACCTGCTGGCAACAGGCTCACTGCATCGAGGGACTAAGGGGAGAAGAAGCGAACCTGCCTGCTTGCAGCCAGCTTGAGCTTCTTAGGCTACTGGACACCATTAGCTCCAGAGGGACCGAACACAGGCCCAGCCTCGGAGTCCGGTCCCAGAGCCGCGCCGCCGGCCCCCTTACAGAGCCAGAAGCAAGAAGAGGTCCGGAAAATCGGCGGCAGAAGACATCAGTCTTCAACAAGGTAGCGCACAGCACTGCAGCTGTGCGCCATTGCTCCTCAGGCACACTTCACACTCCGGTCACTGAGGGTGCAGGGCGCTAGGGGGGGGCGCCCTGAGCAGCAATAAAAACACCTTGGCTGGCGAAAATACACCACATATAACCCCCAGGGCTATATGGATGTATTTTAACCCCTGCCAGAATACAGCAAAACGCGGGAGAAAAGTCCGCCGAGAAGGGGGCGGAGCCTATTTCCTCAGCACACGGGCGCCATTTTCCCTCACAGCTCCGCTGGAAGGACGTCTCCCTGACTCTCCCCTGCAGTCCTGCACTACAGAAACAAGAGGGGGGGGCACTAATTTGGCGCAGTAATAATAAAAACAGCAGCTATAAGGGAAAAACACTTTTTATAGGGTTATCCCAGTATATATATAGCGCTCTGGTGTGTGCTGGCATAATCTCCCTCTGTCTCCCCAAAGGGCTAGTGGGGTCCTGTCCTCTATCAGAGCATTCCCTGTGTGTGTGCAGTGTGTCGGTACGATTGTGTCGACATGTATGAGGAGGAAAATGATGTGGAGGCGGAGCAATTGCCTGTAATAGAGATGTCACCCCCTAGGGAGTCGACACCTGAGTGGATGGGCTTATGGAAGGAATTACGTGACAGTGTCAGCTCTTTACAAAAGACGGTTGATGACATGAGACGGCCGGCTACTCAGCTTGTGCCTGTCCAGGCGTCTCAAAGGCCATCAGGGGCTCTAAAACGCCCGTTACCTCAGATGGCAGATACAGACGCCGACACGGATACTGACTCCAGTGTCGACGATGAAGAGACGAATGTGACTTCCAGTAGGGCCACACGTTACATGATTGAGGCAATGAAAAATGTTTTCTCTGACGTCCTAGTGGATGCTGGGAACTCCGTAAGGACCATGGGGGATTAGCGGCTCCGCAGGAGACTGGGCACATCTAAAGAAAGCTTTAGGACTATCTGGTGTGCACTGGCTCCTCCCCCTATGACCCTCCTCCAAGCCTCAGTTAGATTTTTGTGCCCGACCGAGCAGGGTGCAATCTAGGAGGCTCTCCTGAGCTTCTTAGAAAAAGTTAGTTTTAGGTTTTTTATTTTCAGTGAGACCTGCTGGCAACAGGCTCACTGCATCGAGGGACTAAAGGGAGAAGAAGCGAACCTGCCTGCTTGCAGCCAGCTTGGGCTTCTTAGGCTACTGGACACCATTAGCTCCAGAGGGACCGAACACAGGCCCAGCCTCGGAGTCCGGTCCCAGAGCCGCGCCGCCGGCCCCCTTACAGAGCCAGAAGCAAGAAGAGGTCCGGAAAATCGGCGGCAGAAGACATCAGTCTTCACCAAGGTAGCGCACAGCACTGCAGCTGTGCGCCATTGCTCCTCATGCACACCACACACTCCGGTCACTGAGGGTGCAGGGCGCTGGGGGGGGGGCGCCCTGAGCAGCAATATAAACACCTTGGCTGGCAAAAATACATCACATATAACCCCCGGGGCTATATGGATGTATATTAACCCCTGCCAGATTCCATAAAAATGCGGGAGAAAAGTTCGCGAAAAAGGGGCGGGGCTATCTCCTTCAGCACACTGGCGCCATTTTTCCCTCACAGCTCCGTTGGAGGGAAGCTCCCTGGCTCTCCCCTGCAGTTAATACACTACAGAGAGGGTTAAAAAGAGAGGGGGGGGGGCACAATTTAGGCGCAGTATACAATATATATGCAGCTATAAGGGAAAACACTTTTTTATAGGTGCTATCCCTGTGATATATAGCGCCCTGGTGTGTGCTGGCATACTCTCCCTCTGTCTCCCCAAAGGGCTTTGTGGGGTCCTGTCCTCTATCAGAGCATTCCCTGTGTGTGTGCTGTGTGTCGGTACGGCTGTGTCGACAGGTATGTGGAGGATAATGAGGTGGAGGCGGAGCGAATGCCTGTAAATATGTTGTCACCCCCTGCGGGGTCGACACCGCTGTGGTTGAACTTATGGAAGGATTACGTGAAAGTGTCAACTCCTTACATAAAAGGTCGACGACACGGAACAGCCGGCTACTCAGCTTGTGCCTGTTCCAGCGTCTCAAATGTCATGGGGGGCTCTAAAATCGCCCGCTACCTCAGATAACAGACACAGATGTCGACACGGATACTGACTCCAGTGTCGACATCGATGAGACTGGTGTACCCTCCAAATAGGTCCACCCATTACAGGATTGAGACAATGAAAAATGTATTACACATTTATGATTATACCCCAGGTACCACATAAAAGGGTATTGTGTTTGGTGAGAGAAAACTATTAGTAGTTTTTCCTGCATCTGAGAAATTAAATGAGGTGTGTGAGGAAGAGTGGTCTTCCCCCGGTAAGAAATTTATAATTTCTACAACGGTTATTGGCAGCGTACCCTTTCCCGCCAGAGGATAGGTCACGCGGGGAAACACCCCATAGGGTAGATACAGCGCTTACACGCTTATCAGAAAAGGTGGCACTACCGTCTCCGGGTACGGCCGCCCTGAAGGAACCTGCTGATAGAAAGCAGGAGGTTACCCTATAAGATATGGTCACACACTAGGGCATTATATTGCGACCAGCCGTTGCTTCGGCATGGATGTGCAGTGCTCCCGCTGCGTGGTCAGATTCCCTGTCGGAAAATAACTATGGATAGGGACAATATTTTGCTGAAAATAGAGCATATAAAAGACGTGGTCTTATACATGCGTGATGCACAGAGGGATATTTGCCGGCTGGCATCAAAAATAAGCGCTAGGTCCATTGCCGCTAGACGGGGGTTATGGACTTGGCAATGGTCAGGCGATGCCGACTCGAATCGGCACATGGAAGTTGCCCTATAAGGGGGTAAAACTGTTTGGGGATAGTTTTTCAGACCTCGTTTCCACAGCTACTGCTGGGAAATTATTTTTTTTGCCACAGGCTACCCCACAACAACAGAAAGCACCGTATCATCAAGTACAGTCCGTTCGGCCCCAGAAAAGCAAGAGGGCTAGAGGCTCATCCTTTCTGCCGAGAGGCAAAGGTAGAGGAAAAAGCTGCAACACACAGCTAGTTCCCAAGAGCAGAAGTCCTCCCTGCGTCCGGTAGGTCCGCAGCATGGTGCTGGGGCTCCTCAGGCGGACCCGGGTACGGTGGGGGCCCGTCTCAGATATTTCAGCGGACAGTGGGCTCTCTCACATGGATCCCTGGGTCCTTCAAGTAGTATCTCAGGGGTACAGGCTGGAGTTCGAGACGTTCTTTCCCCCGCCGTTTCCTAAAATCTGCCTTACCGGCACCTCCCTCTGCCAGGGAGACGGTGTTGGTGGATATTCAACACTATAATCACAACAAGTGATTGTCAAGGTGCCCCTCCTTCAGCAAGGAAGGGGTTACTATTCCACAGTGGTTGTGGTACCGCAACGGTTCGGTGAGACCCATCTTGAAATTAAAATACTTGAACTTTTATATCAGAAGATTCAAGTTCAAGATGGAATCGCTCAGGGCGGTTATTACGAGCCTGGACGAGGGGGATTACAGGGTCTCCCTGGACTTCAAGGATGCGTACCTGCATGTCCCCATTTACCCCCCTCACCAGGAGTACCTCAGATATGTGGTACAGGACTGTCACTATCAGTTCCAGACGCGGCCGTTGGAGTTGTCCACGGCACCGAAGGTCTTTACCTAGGTAATGGCCGAAGTGATGATACTCCTTCGCAAGAAGGAAGTTTTTTATTATCCCGTACTTGGACGATCTCCTGATAAAGGCGAGGTCCAAAGAACAGTTGGTAGTGGGGGTAGCACTCTCTCGGGAAGTGCTACAACAGCACGACTGGATTCTCAATATTCCAAAGTCACAGCTGGTCCCGACGACACGTCTTCTGTTCCTGGGAATGTTTCTGAACGCAGACCAGAAAAGAGTGTTTCTTCCAGTGGAAAAAGCCGAGGAGTTGTCATCTCTAGTCAGAGACATCCTAAAACCAGGACAGGTGTCGGTACATCAATGCACACGAGTCCTGGGAAAAATGGTAGCTTCGTACGAAGCATAATTCCATTCGGAAGACTCCACGCAAGGACGTTCCAGTGGGACCTGTGGGACTAATGGTCCGGGTCCCATGTACAGATACAACAGCGGATAACCCTGTCAGCAAGAAACAGGGTGTCGCTGCTGTGGTGGCTGCAGAGGGCTCATCTACTAGTGGGCCGCAGATTCGGAATACAGGACTGGGTCCTGGTGACCACGGATGCCAGCCTTCGGGGCTGGGGTGCAGTCACACAGGGAAGAAATTTCCAAGGAGATTTCGCTTCACATAAATATTCTGCAGCTAAGGGCCATTTACAATGCCCTAAGCCAAGCAAGGCCCCTGCTTCAGAACCAGCCGGTACTGATCCAATCAGACGACATCACGGCGGTCGCCCATGTAAACAGACAGGGCGGCACAAGAAGCAGGATGGCGATGGCAGAAGCCACAAGGATTCTCCGATGGGCGACCTACACCCAGGAGAATGGGGACTTCATCCAGAAGTTTTCCAAATGCGGGTAAACCGTTGGGAATGACCACGGGTGGACATGATGGCGTCCCGCCTCAACAAGAAGTTGAAAAGATATTGCGCCAGGTCAAGGGACCCTCAGGCGATCGCTGGGGACGCTCTAGTGACACCGTGGGTGTACCAGTCGGTTTATGTGTCTCCTCCTCTACCTCTCATACCCAAGGTACTGAGAATAATAAGAAGGCTGTCACGATCCGGGTATCTGGACGCCATTTCTTACCTATCAGATTCCTCCTAAGGCTGGCTCAGCGCTCCAGGACCGGATCCCATCTGTTATCCTGATGTGCACATTCCCGCATCCTCTCCTGTCTCTCTGGACGCAGTCACAGTAACGCCTTATACATCTGGCATGGCGTCTCCCGCGGCCTCCGCCGCCGTCCCTGAGCTTCTGCATTTAGAGTGGCGATTACGTCAGCCGCGGCCTCCGCTGTGTCCGCGTGGTCGGATGTGCATCTGTCAGTCTGGCGTCTCCGGTGGCCGGCGCCGCCATTACTGTTTTCCAGACCACATGGATTACAATCCAAACTTCCCTCCAAGTGTCTGCATGGGCGCAGCCATCTTGGATTCTGTCAGCTGATCATTCCTACCAATCCGTTGTCAGTATTATTAATTTGCATAATTGCCTAGCCAATGCCTTCCTTGCTGCAGGTATAAATAGGTTGTGCCTGAGCAAGGAAGGCGTCAGTGCTTTGGTTGTCAAACCTAGTTCCAGTTTGTCTCTCTTCTGTGAATGTCTTCCAGGTTCCAGCTCCTGTCTCCAGACTTCTGCTATAGAGACCCGCACCAGCATTCCATCTGCGGTGTAGCCTGACTCTCCGATCCATTCTGGACTCACCTGTTTCCAGCTACAACATCATCATCTGCTTCCAGCTTAGCTTCCAGCAGTGTACAGCTTCTCTTAAAGGGCCGGTGTCCTTTCTGCAGTTTACCACTCTCCACCGGTATTATTATTTCTCCGCTCTCAAATTCTACATTTCATTTACATTGCATCGCTCTCAAGCTTTATTTATTATTTAACTGGTTCCAGCCAGTATCCACTCCGTGCCAACACCTGTCTGGTTCTAACCAGTACCCACAGCAGCATTTTATCTACAGCAGTCCAGCTTTCCCTGGAACACCAGCTGGTACGACCCTGGGCTTTCCTCATTGCTACAGCTGAGCCTGGTAAGGACTTTCCAACTTGCAGATAATAAGAACTGTCTCATACCACCAGAGCTCTGTGGCCCCTGCCACCCTGTAGTACCCAGGAACTGTATTATTATTTCTCTGCTGATTTTTATGTTACTTTTTACTGCTACTGTGATGCATGGAGTTTGTCATAAATAAATATCATTGACTTTTACTCAAGTTGTCGTGGTCACGCCTTCGGGCGGTTTCTCTTCATGTTACTTACATGTCCAGGGGTCTGATACAACCTCCCAGGTTCCGGTACATCTCAGCCCCTACAACTGAGGCTGCCTTCCGTCAGCTCAGGCCCTCAGTTGTGACAGTAAGCACTGACCTAATGAATCCAGCCGGAGACCAGGATCAAGCGGCCAGGCCGATGCAAGAACTGGCAGCCCGACTAGAACATCAGGAGGCTGCACAGGGCCACATCATCCGCTGTCTCCAGGATCTCTCTACTCGGCTGGATGGGATTCAGACAACTCTCCGTGGATCAGGCGCTTCTGGTGCGTCAACCACAGTGACTCCAGTTATAACCCCACCCACCTTACCCATTTCTGCTCCACGTCTTCATCTTCCAACGCCAGCAAAATTTGACGGATCTCCAAGATTCTGCAGGGGATTTCTCAACCAGTGTGAGATTCAGTTTGAGCTACAACCTGGCAATTTTCCCAGTGACCGTACAAAAATTGCCTACATCATCTCACTTCTCAGTGGCTCAGCCCTTGACTGGGCATCACCGTTATGGGAGAGGTCCGACACCCTGCTATCTTCTTACACTGCATTCGTGTCAACATTCAGGCGCATCTTCGACGAGCCAGGCCGGGTAACTTCAGCTTCGTCTGAGATTCTCCGTTTACGCCAGGGATCACATACTGTAGGACAATATCTTATACAGTTCCAGATCCTGGCATCTGAACTGGCATGGAACGACGAGGCCCTGTATGCTGCATTCTGGCATGGTTTATCCGAGCGTATTAAAGATGAGTTAGCTACCAGAGACTTACCCTCCAAGTTAGATGAGCTAATCTCACTTTGTACAAAAGTTGACTTACGTTTCAGAGAGAGAGCAACTGAGCGTGGAAGATCATCTGCTCCAAAATCTTCTGCTCCTCCTCCTCGCCAACTGTCACCAACTAAAGATGAACCCATGCAAATTGTCCGTTCCCGTTTAACTCCTGCTGAGCGCCGAAGACGTCTCTCCGAGTCTCTCTGTCTTTATTGTGCAGCTCCGTCTCACACCATTAATGCCTGTCCCAAACGTCCGGGACTCCAAGTCCTAGCTCGTCAAGGAGAGGGCCGGCTAGGAGTAATGATCTCCTCTCCATCTCCTCAAGATTGTAATCTCCCAGTCTCGCTTCAAGTTGCTCAACGTTATCAGAACGTCATTGCCCTCCTGGATTCCGGAGCAGCTGGGAACTTTATTACCGAAGCCTATGTTAAACGGTGGTCCCTACCCACCGAGAGACTTCCTTCCTCCTTTTCCTTAACTGCCGTGGATGGCAGTAAAATTTTTGATACAGTTATTGCTCTAAGGACTCTACCAGTTCGTCTGAGAGTGGGAGTTCTTCATTCCGAACTTATTTCACTTTTAGTGATTCCAAGAGCCACACATCCTGTGGTCCTGGGCCTTCCATGGCTCCGTCTTCACAATCCTACAATTGATTGGACGACTACGCAAATCCTGGCATGGGGTCCCTCCTGTGCTGAGACATGTTTGTTTAAAGTGTTGCCTGTCTGTTCTTCCTCCCCCAGGTCGTCAGATGTTCCACCTCCTCCATATCAAGATTTCACGGATGTGTTCAGTAAAGCTTCTGCTGATATCCTTCCTCCTCATAGAGAATGGGACTGCCCGATTGATCTCGTTCCAGGGAAGGTTCCACCTCGAGGCCGAACTTATCCGTTGTCTCTGCCCGAGACGCATTCTATGGAGGAATACATTAAAGAGAACCTAGCAAAGGGGTTCATTCGACCTTCTTCTTCTCCAGCCGGCGCAGGCTTCTTTTTTGTAAAAAAGAAAGATGGTGGTCTGCGGCCGTGCATCGACTACAGAGGTTTGAACGACATTACCATTAAGAACCGCTATCCTTTACCCCTGATTACTGAGCTCTTTGACAGAGTTAGCGGAGCTACCATCTTTACAAAGCTGGACTTGAGAGGTGCATACAATCTCATCCGGATCCGCGAGGGTGACGAGTGGAAGACCGCATTTAACACCCGTGACGGTCATTATGAGTACCTCGTCATGCCCTTCGGATTGAGCAATGCTCCAGCTGTCTTCCAGCATTTCGTCAATGAGGTCTTCAGAGACATTCTATACCGTCATGTCGTGGTCTATCTAGACGATATCCTCATTTTTGCCAACAATTTAGAGGAACATCGTTTTTGGGTAAAGGAGGTTCTGTCCCGTCTCCGTGTCAATCATCTCTATTGCAAATTAGAGAAATGCGTCTTTGAAGTCAAGTCCATTCCGTTTCTAGGGTACATTGTGTCCGGTTCCGGACTAGAGATGGATCCTGAGAAACTACAAGCAATCCAGAATTGGCCGGTACCCTTAACCCTCAAAGGGGTCCAGAGGTTCTTAGGGTTCGCCAATTATTACCGAAAGTTTATACGAGACTTTTCCACCATTGTGGCGCCTATTACTGCTTTCACCAAGAAGGGTGCTAACCCGTCCAAGTGGTCTGAAGAAGCCATGCAAGCTTTTCATCTTTTAAAACAGAGGTTCATCTCTGCGCCTGTCCTGAAACAGCCTGACATCGACTCTCCTTTCATCCTAGAGGTGGATGCCTCCTCCGTTGGAGTAGGAGCGGTGTTATCTCAGAGGGCTAAAGATGGCCATTTACATCCTTGCAGTTTCTTCTCACGGAAGTTCTCCCCAGCGGAGCGCAACTATGCCATTGGCGACCAGGAGTTGCTAGCCATCAAGCTCGCTCTAGAGGAGTGGAGATATCTGTTGGAGGGAGCTTCTCATTCAATCACCATCCTTACAGACCACAAGAGCCTTCTATATCTGAAAGGCGCACAAAGTCTCAACCCTCGTCAGGCCAGATGGGCACTTTTCTTTTCCAGGTTCGACTTTAAACTCCAGTTCTGTCCGGGCTCTCAGAATCGCAAGGCCGATGCCCTTTCCCGCTCATGGGAGCAAGAAAATGAGTCAGAGTCTTCAGACAAGCATCCTATTATAAATCCGTTGGCATTCTCCACGGTAGGGATGGACTCTACGCCCCCATCAGGGAAAAGTTTTGTGAAGCCGACACTAAGGAAGAAGCTCATGCATTGGGCCCATGCTTCCCGCTTTGCCGGACATACAGGTATCCAAAAAACCCTGGAGTTTATCTCTAGGTCTTATTGGTGGCCAACTCTGAAAAAGGACGTTTTGGAGTTTATTGCATCTTGCCCAAAGTGTGCTCAACATAAAGTATCCCGCCAGTCGCCTGCGGGGCAACTGGTTCCACTATCTGTTCCCCGTCGACCATGGACCCATTTGTCGATGGATTTTATTACAGATTTGCCCATGTGCAACAAGTTTAATACCATCTGGGTGGTAGTTGACCGGTTCACCAAGATGGCACACTTCATTCCTCTCACCGGTCTTCCGTCAGCTTCCAAGTTGGCTCAAGTATTCATACAAGAGATCTTTCGACTCCACGGTCTTCCAGAAGAAATTATCTCAGATCGAGGAGTTCAATTCACAGCCAAATTCTGGCGAAGTTTATGTCAAGCCCTCCAAGTCAAGCTAAAGTTTTCCACGGCTTACCATCCTCAGACCAATGGTCAAACTGAGAGGGTGAATCAGGACTTGGAGTCCTTCCTCCGCATCTATGTGTCCTCCTCTCAAGATGACTGGGTTCAATTACTTCCCTGGGCCGAGTTCTGTCATAACAACCAGTATCATTCTTCATCTTCTTCAACACCATTCTTCACCAACTTTGGATTCCACCCTAAAGTCCCTGAGTTCCAACCGCTTCCAGCAACTTCTGTTCCCGCAGTGGATATCACCTTGCATCAGTTTGCCAATATCTGGAAGAGCGTACGATCAGCTCTGCTCAAGGCATCGTTCAGGTACAAGAAGTTTGCGGATAAGAAGCGTCGAGCAGTTCCTGCTCTCAAGGTGGGTGATCGGGTATGGTTATCCACGAAGAATTTGAGGTTAAGAGTTCCCAGTATGAAGTTTGCACCTCGCTACATCGGTCCTTTTAAAATTGATCAAGTCATCAATCCTGTTGCTTACAGACTCCAGTTGCCTCCCTTCTTAAAGATACCCAGGACATTCCATGTTTCCCTGTTGAAACCGCTAATCTTCAATCGGTTTCATTCCTCACTTCCTCCAACTCCGAAAGTCCAAACTCAACGAGGCGTTGAGTATGAAGTAGCCAAGATCCTGGACTCACGTCACCGTTACGGTCAACTTCAGTATCTTATTGACTGGAAGGGTTATGGCCCTGAGGAACGTTCATGGACCAATGCTTCTGATGTCCATGCTCCTGCCTTGGTCCGGAGATTCCATTCCAAGTTTCCTCAAAAGCCAAAGAAGTGTCCTGGGGCCACTCCTAAAGGGGGGGATGCTGTCAAGATCCGGGTATCTGGACGCCATTTCTTACCTATCAGATGCCTCCTAAGGCTGGCTCAGCGCTCCAGGACCGGATCCCATCTGTTATCCTGATGTGCACATTCCCGCATCCTCTCCTGTCTCTCTGGACGCAGTCACAGTAACGCCTTATACATCTGGCATGGCGTCTCCCGCGGCCTCCGCCGCCGTCCCTGAGCTTCTGCATTTAGAGTGGCGATTACGTCAGCCGCGGCCTCCGCTGTGTCCGCGTGGTCGGATGTGCATCTGTCAGTCTGGCGTCTCCTGTCTCCGGTGGCCGGCGCCGCCATTACTGTTTTCCAGACCACATGGATTACAATCCAAACTTCCCTCCAAGTGTCTGCATGGGCGCAGCCATCTTGGATTCTGTCAGCTGATCATTCCTACCAATCCGTTGTCAGTATTATTAATTTGCATAATTGCCTAGCCAATGCCTTCCTTGCTGCAGGTATAAATAGGTTGTGCCTGAGCAAGGAAGGCGTCAGTGCTTTGGTTGTCAAACCTAGTTCCAGTTTGTCTCTCTTCTGTGAATGTCTTCCAGGTTCCAGCTCCTGTCTCCAGACTTCTGCTATAGAGACCCGCACCAGCATTCCATCTGCGGTGTAGCCTGACTCTCCGATCCATTCTGGACTCACCTGTTTCCAGCTACAACATCATCTGCTTCCAGCTTAGCTTCCAGCAGTGTACAGCTTCTCTTAAAGGGCCGGTGTCCTTTCTGCAGTTTACCACTCTCCACCGGTATTATTATTTCTCCGCTCTCAAATTCTACATTTCATCTACATTGCATCGCTCTCAAGCTTTATTTATTATTTAACTGGTTCCAGCCAGTATCCACTCCGTGCCAACACCTGTCTGGTTCTAACCAGTACCCACAGCAGCATTTTATCTACAGCAGTCCAGCTTTCCCTGGAACACCAGCTGGTACGACCCTGGGCTTTCCTCATTGCTACAGTTGAGCCTGGTAAGGACTTTCCAACTTGCAGATAATAAGAACTGTCTCATACCACCAGAGCTCTGTGGCCCCTGCCACCCTGTAGTACCCAGGAACTGTATTATTATTTCTCTGCTGATTTTTATGTTACTTTTTACTGCTACTGTGATGCATGGAGTTTGTCATAAATAAATATCATTGACTTTTACTCAAGTTGTCGTGGTCACGCCTTCGGGCGGTTTCTCTTCATGTTACTTACATGTCCAGGGGTCTGATACAACCTCCCAGGTTCCGGTACATCTCAGCCCCTACAACTGAGGCTGCCTTCCGTCAGCTCAGGCCCTCAGTTGTGACAAAGGCGAGGAGTGAAAACCATACTCGGGGTTCCGGATTGGCCATGAAGAGCTTGGTACCCGGAACTTCAAGAGATGCTGGCAGAGGACCCTTGGCCTCTGCCGCTCAGACAAGACCTGCTGCAGCAGGGACCCTGTCTGTTCCAAGACTTACCGCGGCTGCGTTTGACGGCATGGCGGTAGAACACCGGATCGTAAAGGAAAAGGGTATTCCGAAGGAAGTCATCCCTACCCTGATCATAGCCAGGAAGGATGTCACCGCAAGACATTATCGCCGCGTTTGGCGAAAATTTGTTGCTTGGTGGGAGGCCATGAAGGCCCCAACGGAGGAATTTCAACTATGTCGATTCCTGCACTTCCTGCAAGCAGGGGTGACGTTTGGGCCTCAAATTGGGGTCCATCAAGGTCCAGATTTCGGCTCTGTCGATTTTCTTCCAGAAAGAACTGGCTTCACTGCCTGAAGTTCAGACTTTGGTTAAAAGAGTACTACATATTCAGCCTCCTTTTGTGCCTCCTGTGGCACTTTTTGGATCTCAACGTGGTGTTGGATTTCCTAAAGTCGCATTGGTTGAGCCACTTAAAACCATGGAGCTAAAGTATCTCGCGTGGAAAGTGGTCATGCTGTTGGCCTTGGCCTTGGCCAGGCGTGTGTCAGAATTGGCGGCTTTGTCATGTAAAAGGCCTTATCTGATTTTCTGTATGGATAGGGCAGAGTTGAGGACTCGTCCTCAGTTTCTCCCGAAGGTGGTCTTAGGTTTTCACTTGAACCAACCTATTGTGGTGCCTGCGGCTACTGGGGACTTGGAGGATTCCAAGTTGCTGGACGTAGTCAGGGCCCTGAAAATTTTATTTTTCCAGGACGGCTGGAGTCAGGAAAACTGACTCGCTGTTTATCCTGATGGCACCCAACAAGCTGGGTGCTCCTGCTTCTAAGCAGTCTATTGCGCGCTGGATTTGTAGCACTATTCAGCTGGCGCATTCTGCGGTAGGATTACCGCAGCCTAAATCAATAGGACGGTGGGCTCATCTTGGGCGGCTGCTCGGCTTTACAACTTTGCCGAGCAGCTACTTGGTCAGGGGCAAACACGTTTGCAAAATTCTACGAATTTGATACCCTGGCTGAGGAGGACATGGAGTTCTCTCATTCGGTGCTGCAGAGTCATCCGTACTCTGCCGCCCGTTTGGGAGCTTTGGTATAATCCCCATGGTCCTTACGGAGTTCCCAGCATCCACTAGGACGTCAGAGAAAATAAGAATTTACTTACCGATAATTCTATTTCTCGTAGTCCGTAGTGGATGCTGGGCGCCCATCCCAAGTGCGGATTGTCTGCAATACTTGTACATAGTTATTGTTAACTAATCGGGTTCTTGTTGTGAGCCATCTATTCAGAGGCTCCTCTGTTATCATGCTGTTAACTGGGTTTCATATCACAAGTTGTACGGTGTGATTGGTGTGGCTGGTATGAGTCTTACCCGGGATTCAAAATCCTTCCTTATTGTGTACGCTCGTCCGGGCACAGTATCCTAACTGAGGCTTGGAGGAGGGTCATAGGGGGAGGAGCCAGTGCACACCAGATAGTCCTAAAGCTTTCTTTAGATGTGCCCAGTCTCCTGCGGAGCCGCTAATCCCCCATGGTCCTTACGGAGTTCCCAGCATCCACTACGGACTACGAGAAATAGAATTATCGGTAAGTAAATTCTTATTTTACATATTTCTGATAATACAAGTACCACGAAAAAGGGTATTATGTTTGGTGAGAAAAAACTGCCTGTAGTTTTTCCTGCATCTGAGGAATTAAATGAAGTGTGTGATGAAGCGTGGGTTTCCCCCGATAAAAAAACTGATAATTCCTAAAAGGTTATTGGCATCATACCCCTTCCCGCCAGAGGATAGGGCACGTTGGGAAACACCCCCTAAGGTGGATAAAGCGCTCACACGCTTGTCTAAACAGGTGGCACTGCCGTCTCCTGATACGGCCGCCCTTAAGGAACCTGCTGACAGAAAGCAGGAGAATATCCTAAAATGTATATACACTCACACGGGTGTTATACTGCGACCAGCAATCGCCTCAGCCTGGATGTGCAGTGCTGGGGTGGCTTGGTCGGATTTCCTGACTGAGAATATTGATACCCTAGATAGGGACAGTATATTACTGACTATAGAGCATTTAAAAGATGCATTTTTATATATGCGTGATGCACAGAGGGATATTTGCCGACTGGCATCAAGAGTAAGTGCGCTGTCCATCTCTGCCAGAAGAGGGTGATGGATGCGGCAGTGGTCAGGTGATGCGGATTCCAAAAGGCATATGGAAGTATTGCCTTATAAAGGGGAGGAGTTATTTGGGGTAGGTCTATCAGACCTGGTGGCCACGGCAACTGCTGGGAAATCCACATTTTCTCTGACGTCCTAGTGGATGCTGGGAACTCCGTAAGGACCATGGGGGACAGCGGCTCCGCAGGAGACTGGGCACAAAAAGTAAAAGCTTTAGACTAGCTGGTGTGCACTGGCTCCTCCCCCTATGACCCTCCTCCAAGCCTCAGTTAGATTTTTGTGCCCGAACGAGAAGGGTGCAAGCTAGGTGGCTCTCCTGAGCTGCTTAGAAGTAAAAGTTTAAATAGGTTTTTTATTTTCAGTGAGTCCTGCTGGCAACAGGCTCACTGCATCGTGGGACTAAGGGGAGAAGAAGCGAACTCACCTGACTGCAGAGTGGATTGGGCTTCTTGGCTACTGGACATTAGCTCCAGAGGGACGATCACAGGTTCAGCCTGGATGGGTCCCGGAGCCACGCCGCCGGCCCCCTTACAGAGCCAGAAGAGCGAAGAGGTCCGGGGAAAGCGGCGGCAGAAGACATTCCTGTCTTCAAATAAGGTAGCGCACAGCACTGCAGCTGTGCGCCATTGCTCTCAGCACACTTCACACTCCGGTCACTGAGGGTGCAGGGCGCTGAGGGGGAGCGCCCTGAGACGCAATAAAAACGATATAAAAACCTTATATGGCTAAAAAAAAATGCATCACATATAGCTCCTGGGCTATATGGATGCATTTATCCCCTGCCAGTTTCCTGAAAAAAGCGGGAGAAAAGGCCGCCGTGAAGGGGGCGGAGCCTTTCTCCTCAGCACACAAGCGCCATTTTCTTTCACAGCTCCGCTGGAAGGACGGCTCCCTGACTCTCCCCTGCAGTCCTGCACTACAGAAACAGGGTAAAACAGAGAGGGGGGCACTATTGGCAGCTAATATATAAATACAGCAGCTATAACAGGGAGTAACACTTATATAAGGTTATCCCTGTATATATATAGCGCTCTGGTGTGTGCTGGCAAACTCTCCCTCTGTCTCCCCAAAGGGCTAGTGGGGTCCTGTCCTCTATCAGAGCATTCCCTGTGTGTGTGCTGGGTGTCGGTACGATTGTGTCGACATGTATGAGGAGGAAAATGATGTGGAAGCAGAGCAATTGCCTGTGTTAGTGATGTCACCCCCTAGGGAGTCGACACCTGACTGGATGGTAGTAATTAAAGAATTACGTGACAATGTCAGCACTTTGCAAAAAACTGTTGACGACATGAGACAGCCGACAAATCAATTAGTGCCTGTTCAGGCGTCTCAGACACCGTCAGGGGCGCTAAAACGCCCGTTACCTCAGATGGTCGACACAGACCCTGACACGGATACTGAATCTAGTGTCGACGGTGACGAGACAAACGTAATGTCCAGTAGGGCCACACGTTACATGATCACGGCAATGAAGGAGGCATTAAACATTTCTGACACTACAAGTACCACAAAAAAGGGTATTATGTGGGGTGTGAAAAAACTACCAGTGGTTTTTCCTGAGTCAGATGAATTAAATGAGGTGTGTGATAAAGCGTGGGTTTCCCCCGATAAAAAACTGCTGATTTCTAATAAATTATTGGCACTATACCCTTTCCCGCCAGAGGTTAGGGCACGTTGGGAAACACCCCCTAGGGTAGATAAGGCGCTCACACGCTTATCAAAACAAGTGGTGTTACCGTCTCCTGATACGGCCGCTCTCAAGGAACCAGCTGATAGAAGGCTGGAAAATATCTTAAAAGGTATATACACACATACCGGTGTTATACTGCGACCAGCGATCGCCTCAGCCTGGATGTGCAGCGCTGGAGTGGCTTGGTCGGATTCCCTGACTGAAAATATTGATACCCTGGATAGGGACAGTATATTATTAACTATAGAGCATTTAAAGGATGCATTACTATATATGCGAGATGCACAGAGGGATATTTGCACCCTGGCATCTAGAGTAAGTGCGATGTCCATTTCTGCCAGAAGAACGTTATGGACGCGACAGTGGTCAGGTGATGCGGATTCCAAACGACATATGGAAGTATTGCCGTATAAAGGGGAGGAGTTATTTGGGGTCGGTCTATCGGACCTGGTGGCCACAGCAACGGCTGGAAAATCCACCTTTTTACCCCAGGTCACCTCTCAGCAGAAAAAGACACCGTCTTTTCAAACCCAGTCCTTTCGTCCCTATAAGGGCAAGAGGGAAAAAGGTAGCTCGTTCCTGCCCCGGGGCAGAGGAAGGGGAAAAAGACTGCACCATGCAGCCTCTTCCCAGGAGCAGAAGCCCTCCCCCGCTTCTGCCAAGTCCTCAGCATGACGCTGGGGCTCTGCAAGCAGACTCGGGCACGGTGGGGGGCCGTCTCAAGAATTTCAGCGCGCAGTGGGCTCACTCGCAAGTGGACCCCTGGATCCTGCAGGTAGTATCACAGGGGTACAAATTGGAATTCGAGACGTCTCCCCCTCGCCGGTTCCTGAAGTCTGCTCTACCAACGTCTCCCTCCGACAGGGAGGCAGTATTGAAAGCTATTCACAAGCTGTATTCCCAGCAGGTGATAATCAAGGTACCCCTCCTACAACAGGGAAAGGGGTATTATTCCACGCTGTTTGTGGTACCGAAGCCGGACGGCTCGGTGAGACCAATTTTAAATCTAAAATCTTTGAACACTTACATAAAAAGGTTCAAATTCAAGATGGAGTCACTCAGAGCAGTGATAGCGAACCTGGAAGAAGGGGACTATATGGTATCTCTAGACATCAAGGATGCTTATCTCCATGTCCCAATCTACCCTTCTCACCAAGGGTACCTCAGGTTTGTGATACAAAACTGTCATTATCAGTTTCAGACGCTGCTGTTTGGATTGTCCACGGCACCACGGGTCTTTACCAAGGTAATGGCCGAAATGATGATTCTTCTTCGAAGAAAAGGCGTATTAATTATCCCTTACTTGGACGATCTCCTGATAAGGGCAAGGTCCAGGGAACAGATAGAGGTCGGAGTAGCACTATCTCAGGTAGTGCTACGTCAGCACGGGTGGATTCTAAATATCCCAAAATCACAGCTGATTCCAACAACACGTCTACTGTTCCTAGGGATGATTCTGGACACAGTCCAGAAAAAGGTGTTTCTCCCGGAGGAGAAGGCCAGGGAGTTATCCGAGCTAGTCAGGAACCTCCTAAAACCAGGACAAGTGTCAGTGCATCAGTGCACGAGAGTCCTGGGAAAAATGGTGGCTTCTTACGAAGCGATTCCATTCGGAAGATTCCATGCAAGAACTTTTCAGTGGGATCTGCTGGACAAATGGTCCGGATCGCATCTTCAGATGCATCAGCGGATAACCCTATCTCCAAGGACAAGGGTATCTCTCCTGTGGTGGTTACAGAAGGCTCATCTTCTAGAGGGCCGCAGATTCGGCATTCAGGATTGGATGCTGGTAACCACGGATGCCAGCCTGAGAGGCTGGGGAGCAGTCACACAGGGAAGAAATTTCCAGGGCTTGTGGTCAAGCATGGAAACGTCTCTTCACATAAATATCCTAGAGCTAAGGGCCATTTACAATGCCCTAAGTCAAGCAAGGCCTCTGCTTCAGGGTCAACCGGTATTGATCCAGTCGGACAACATCACGGCTGTCGCCCACGTAAACAGACAGGGCGGCACAAGAAGCAGGAGGGCAATGGCAGAAGCTGCAAGGATTCTCCGCTGGGCGGAAAATCATGTGATAGCACTGTCAGCAGTGTTCATTCCGGGAGTGGACAACTGGGAAGCAGACTTCCTCAGCAGACACGACCTCCACCCGGGGGAGTGGGGACTTCATCCAGAAGTCTTCCAAGTGATTGTAAACCGTTGGGAAAAACCAAAGGTGGACATGATGGCGTCCCGTCTCAACAAGAAACTGGACAGATATTGCGCCAGGTCAAGGGACCCTCAGGCAATAGCGGTGGACGCTCTGGTAACTCCGTGGGTGTTCCAGTCGGTATATGTGTTCCCTCCTCTTCCTCTCATACCAAAAGTACTGAGAATCATAAGAAGGAGAGGAGTAAGAACGATACTCGTGGCTCCGGATTGGCCAAGAAGAACTTGGTACCCGGAGCTGCAAGAGATGCTCACGGAGGACCCGTGGCCTCTACCTCTAAGGAAGGACCTGCTCCAGCAGGGACCTTGTCTGTTCCAAGACTTACCGCGGCTGCGTTTGACGGCATGGCGGTTGAACGCCGGATCCTGAAGGAAAAAGGCATTCCAGATGAAGTCATCCCTACCCTGATCAAGGCCAGGAAGGATGTAACTGCAAAACATTATCATCGCATTTGGCGAAAATATGTTGCGTGGTGTGAGGCCAAGAAGGCCCCTACGGAGGAATTTCAACTGGGTCGTTTCCTACATTTCCTGCAAGCAGGATTGTCTATGGGCCTAAAATTAGGATCCATTAAGGTTCAAATTTCGGCCCTGTCGATCTTCTTCCAGAAAGAACTGGCTTCAGTGCCTGAAGTTCAGACGTTTGTCAAAGGGGTACTGCATATACAGCCTCCTTTTGTGCCTCCAGTGGCACCTTGGGATCTCAATGTAGTTTTAGGGTTCCTAAAATCACATTGGTTTGAACCACTTGCCACAGTGGATTTGAAATATCTCACATGGAAAGTGGTAATGCTGTTGGCCCTGGCTTCAGCCAGGCGCGTATCAGAATTGACGGCTTTATCCTATAAAAGCCCTTACCTGATATTTCATTCGGATAGGGCGGAATTGAGGACTCGTCCTCAATTTCTCCCTAAGGTGGTTTCAGCGTTTCACATGAATCAACCTATTGTGGTACCTGTGGCTACTAGGGACTTGGAGGACTCCAAGTTGCTGGACGTAGTCAGGGCCCTGAAAATATATGTTTCCAGGATGGCTGGAGTCAGAAAATCTGACTCGCTGTTTATACTGTATGCACCCAACAAGCTGGGTGCTCCTGCTTCTAAGCAGACGATTGCTCGTTGGATTTGTAGTACAATTCAACTTGCACATTCTGTGGCAGGCCTGCCACAGCCAAAATCTGTAAAAGCCCATTCCACAAGGAAGGTGGGCTCATCTTGGGCGGCTGCCCGAGGGGTCTCGGCTTTACAACTTTGCCGAGCAGCTACTTGGTCAGGGGCAAACACGTTTGCTAAATTCTACAAATTTGATACCCTGGCTGAGGAGGACCTGGAGTTCTCTCATTCGGTGCTGCAGAGTCATCCGCACTCTCCCGCCCGTTTGGGAGCTTTGGTATAATCCCCATGGTCCTTACGGAGTTCCCAGCATCCACTAGGACGTCAGAGAAAATAAGAATTTACTTACCGATAATTCTATTTCTCATAGTCCGTAGTGGATGCTGGGCGCCCATCCCAAGTGCGGATTGTCTGCAATACTTGTATATAGTTATTGTTACAAACAAATCGGGTTGTTTATTGTTGGAAGCCATCTTTTCAGAGGCTCCTACGGTTATCATACTGTTAACTGGGTTCAGATCACGAGTTGTACGGTGTGATTGGTGTGGCTGGTATGAGTCTTACCCGGGATTCAAGATCCTTCCTTATTATGTACGCTCGTCCGGGCACAGTATCTTAACTGAGGCTTGGAGGAGGGTCATAGGGGGAGGAGCCAGTGCACACCAGCTAGTCTAAAGCTTTTACTTTTTGTGCCCAGTCTCCTGCGGAGCCGCTGTCCCCCATGGTCCTTACGGAGTTCCCAGCATCCACTACGGACTATGAGAAATAGAATTATCGGTAAGTAAATTCTTATTTTTACCCCAGGTAGCCTCTCAACATAAGAAGACGCCGTATTACCAGGCGCAGTCCTTTCGGCCCCAGAAGGGCAAGCGGGCAAAAGGCTCCTCATTTCTGCCCCGTGGCAGAGGGAGAGGAAAAAGGCTGCAGAAAACAGCCAGTTCCCAGGAACAGAAGCCCTCTCCCGCTTCTGCCAAGTCCTCAGCATGACGCTGGGGCTTTACAAGCGGACTCAGGCACGGTGGGGGCCCGTCTCAAGAATTTCAGCGCTCAGTGGGCTCACTCACAAGTGGACCCCTGGATCCTTCAGGTGGTATCTCAGGGGTACAAATTTGGAATTCGAGACGTTTCCCCCTCGCCGTTTCCTAAAGTCTGCTTTACCGACGTCTCCCTCCGACAGGGAGGCGGTATTGGAAGCCATTCACAAGCTGTATTCCCAGGAGGTGATAATCAAGGGACCCCTCCTACAACAGGGAAAGGGGTATTATTCCACGCTGTTTGTGGTACCGAAGCCGGACGGCTCGGTGACACCTATTTTAAATCTGAAATCCTTGAACACTTGCATACAGAGGTTCAGATTCAAGATGGAGTCACTCAGAACTGTCACTATCAGTTTCAGACGCTGCCGTTTGGATTGTCCACGGCACCCCGGGTCTTTACCAAAGTAATGGCCGAAATGATGATACTCCTTCGAAGGAAGGGAGTTTTAATTATCCCTTACTTGGACGATCTCCTGATAAGGGCAAGATCCAGGGAACAGTTGGTAGTCGGGGTAGCACTATCTCAAGTAGTGTTGCGGCAGCACGGTTGGATTCTCAATATTCCAAAATCGCAGCTGACCCCGACGACTCGTCTTCTATTCCTAGGGATGATCCTGGACACAGTCCAGAAAAAGGTGTTTCTCCCGGAGTAGAAAGCCAGGGAGTTATCCGAGCTAGTCAGAAACCTCCAAAAACCAGGCCAAGTGTCAGTGCATCAATGCACAAGGGTCCTGGGAAAGATGGTGGCTTCCTACGAAGCAATCCCATTCGGCAGATTCCACGCAAGAACTTTCCAGTGGGACCTGCTGGACATCTTCAGATGCATCAGCGGATAACCCTGTCACCAAAGACAAGGGTGTCTCTCCTGTGGTGGTTGCAGAGTGCTCATCTTCTAGAGGGCCGCAGATTCGGCATTCATGACTGGGTCCTGGTGACCACGGATGCCAGCCTGCGAGGCTGGGGAGCAGTCACACAAGGAAGAAATTTCCAGGGCTTGTGGTCAAGCCTGGAGACATCACTTCACATAAATATCCTGGAGCTAAGGGCCATTTACAATGCTCTAAGCCTAGCAAGACCTCTGCTTCAAGGTCAGCCGGTGCTGATCCAGTCAGACAACATCACGGCAGTCGCCCACGTAAACAGACAGGGCGGCACAAGAAGCAGGAGGGCAATGGCAGAAGCTGCAAGGATTCTTCGCTGGGCGGAAAATCATGTGATAGCACTGTCAGCAGTGTTCATTCCGGGGGTGGACGACCTCCACCCGGGAGAGTGGGGACTTCACCCAGAAGTCTTCCACATGATTGTAATCCGTTGGGAAAAACCAAAGGTGGACATGATGGCGTCCCGCCTCAACAAAAAATTGGACAGGTATTGCGCCAGGTCAAGGGACCCTCAGGCAATAGCTGTGGACGCTCTGGTAACACCGTGGGTGTACCAGTCAGTGTATGTGTTCCCTCCTCTGCCTCTCATACCCAAGGTACTGAGAATTATAAGACGGAGAGGAGTAAGAACTATACTCGTGGCTCCGGATTGGCCAAGAAGGACTTGGTACCCGGAACTTCAAGAGATGCTCACAGAGGACCCGTGGCCTCTACCTCTAAGAAGGGACCTGCTCCAGCAAGGACCCTGTCTGTTCCAAGACTTACCGCGACTGCGTTTGACGGCATGGCGGTTGAACGCCGGATCCTGAAGGAAAAAGGCATTCCGGAGGAAGTCATCCCTACCCTGATCAAGGCCAGGAAGGATGTGACCGCAAAGCATTATTACCGCATTTGGTGGAAATATGTTGCGTGGTGCGAGGCCAGGAAGGCCCCAACGGAGGAATTTCAACTGGGGCGATTCCTGCATTTCCTGCAAACAGGAGTGTCTATGGGCCTAAAATTGGGGTCCATTAAGGTTCAAATTTCGGCCCTGTCGATTTTCTTCCAGAAAGAACTGGCTTCAGTTCCTGAAGTTCAGACGTTTGTCAAGGGGGTGCTGCATATACAGCCTCCTTTTGTGCCTCCAGTGGCACCTTGGGATCTCAATGTAGTTTTGGGGTTCCTCAAATCACATTGGTTTGAACCACTTAAATCTGTGGATTTAAAATATCTCACATGGAAAGTGGTCATGCTGTTGGCCCTGGCTTCGGTCAGGCGCGTGTCAGAATTGGCGGCTTTATCCTGTAAAAGCCCTTATCTGATTTTCCATTCAGACAGGGCGGAATTGAGGTCTCATCCTCAGTTTCTCCCTAAGGTGGTGTCAGCGTTTCACCTGAACCAGCCTATTGTGGTGCCTGCGACTACTAGGGACTTGGAGGACTCCAAGTTGCTGGACGTTGTCAGGGCCCTGAAAATATATGTTTCCAGGACGGCTGGAGTCAGAAAATCTGACTCGCTGTTTATCCTGTATGCACCCAACAAGCTGGGTGCTCCTGCTTCTAAGCAGACTATTGCTCGTTGGATTTGTAGTACAATTCAGCTTGCACATTCTGTGGCAGGCCTGCCACAGCCAAAATCTGTAAAAGCCCATTCCGCAAGGAAGGTGGGCTCATCTTGGGCGGCTGCCCGAGGGGTCTCGGCTTTACAACTTTGCCGAGCAGCTACTTGGTCAGGGGCAAACACGTTTGCTAAATTCTACAAATTTGATACCCTGGCTGAGGAGGACCTGGAGTTCTCTCATTCGGTGCTGCAGAGTCATCCGCACTCTCCCGCCCGTTTGGGAGCTTTGGTATAATCCCCATGGTCCTTACGGAGTTCCCAGCATCCACTAGGACGTCAGAGAAAATAAGAATTTACTTACCGATAATTCTATTTCTCGTAGTCCGTAGTGGATGCTGGGCGCCCATCCCAAGTGCGGATTGTCTGCAATACTTGTACATAGTTATTGTTAACTAAATCGGGTTATTGTTGTTGTGAGCCATCTTTCCAGAGGCTCCTCTGTTATCATGCTGTTAACTGGGTTCAGATCACAAGTTGTACGGTGTGATTGGTGTGGCTGGTATGAGTCTTACCCGGGATTCAAAATCCTTCCTTATTGTGTACGCTCGTCCGGGCACAGTATCCTAACTGAGGCTTGGAGGAGGGTCATAGGGGGAGGAGCCAGTGCACACCAGGTAGTCCTAAAGCTTTACTTTTGTGCCCAGACTCCTGCGGAGCCGCTATTCCCCATGGTCCTTACGGAGTTCCCAGCATCCACTACGGACTACGAGAAATAGAATTATCGGTAAGTAAATTCTTATTTTTTGCTAGGATTCGGCGTTCAACCGCCATGCCGTCAAACGTAACCGCGGTAAGTCTTGAAATACACAGGGCCCATGTTGCAACAGGTCTTCCCTCAGAGGAAGAGGCCAGGGATCCCCTGTGAGCATCGTTTGTAGATACGAGTACCAGGCCCTTCGAGGCCAGTCTGGGACAACGAGTATCGTCTGTACTCTTCTTCGTCTTATGATCCTCAACACTTTTGTGATGAGAGGAAGAGGAGGAAACACGTAGACCGATTTGAACACCCACGGTGTTACCAGAGCGTCTACTGCTACTGCCTGAGGGTCCCGAGACCTGGCACAATACCTCCGAAGCTTTTTGTTGAGGTGTGACGCCATCATGTCTATTTGAGGAGTTCCCCAAAGACGTGTTACGTCTGCAAAGACTTCTTGATGAAGTCCCCACTCTCCTGGATGGAGATCGTGTCTGCTGAGGAAGTCTGCTTCCCAGTTGTCCACTGCCGGAATAAAGACAGCCGACAGAGCGCTTTACATGATTTTCCGCCCAGCGAAGGATCCTTGTGGCTTCTGCCATTGCGACTCTGCTTTTTGTCCCGCCTTGGCGGTTCACATGAGCCACTGCTGTGACATTGTCTGATTGAATTAGAACCGGTAGGTTTCGAAGAAGACCCTCCGCTTGTCGAAGGCCGTTGTAAATGGCCCTGAGTTCCAACACATTGATGTGTAGACAGGACTCCTGGTCTGACCAAAGACCCTGAAAAATTTTTCCCTGTGTGACCGCTCCCCATCCTCGGAGGCTCGCGTCCGTGGTAACCAGGATCCAATCCTGAATTCCGAACCTGCGACCCTCCAGGCGGTGAACACTTTGCAACCACCACAGGAGGGACACTCTGGCCCCTGGGGACAGAGTTATTTTCCGATGTAAGTGCAGATGGGACCCGGACCACTTGTCCAGAAGGTCCCATTGAAAAGTCCTTGCATGGAACCTTCCGAAGGGAATGGCCTCGTAGGCCGCCACCATTTTCCCCAGAACTTGAGTGCATTGGTGAACTGACACCCTTTTCGGTTTTAACAGGTCTCTGACCATGTTCTGGATGTCTTGGGCTTTCTCTATTGGGAGGAAGACCTTCATTTGTTCCGTATCCAGTATCATACCTAGGAACGGTAGTCGAGTTGTCGGAATCAACTGTGACTTCGGTAGATTTAGAATCCAACCGTGTTGCTGGAGCACTCTCAGAGAGAGCGCCACACTGCTCAGCAATTTCTCCCTTGATCTTGCTTTTATCAGGAGATCGTCCAAGTATGGGATAATTGTGACTCCATGCTTGCGCAGGACCACCATCATTTCCGCCGTGGAGAGTCCAAACGGCAACTTCTGAAATTGGTAATGACAATCCTGTACAGCGAATCTCAGGTATTCCTGATGGGGGGCATATATTGGGACATGAAGGTACGCATCCTTTATGTCCAGAGACACCATAAACTCCCCCTCCTCCATGTTGGCTATTATCGCTCTGAGTTTTAGATTCCAGTTTGAATTTGAATCTTTTTATGTACAGGTTTAGGGATTTCAGATTCAAAATAGGTCTGACCGAACCGTCCGGTTTCGGGACCACAAATAGGGTTGAGTAGTAACCTCTTCCCTGCTGGTGCAGGGGAACCTTGATTATCACTTGCTGTATACACAGCGTTTGAATTGCAGCTAACACTATATCCCTTTCCGATGTGGAAGCTGGTAGGGCTGATTTGAAAAATCGGCGCGGGGGCACCTCCTCGAATTCCAATTTGTAACCCTGGGAAACTATTTCCAACACCCAGGGATTCAGGTCTGAACTGACCCAGGCCTGACTGAAAAGTCAAAGACGTGCCCCCACCGGTGCGGACTCCCTCAGGGGAGCCCCAGCGCCATGCTGTGGGTTTTGGAGCAGCCGGGGAGGACTTTTGTTCCTGGGCACCTGCCGAAGCAGGTGCTCTTTTGCCTCTGCCCTTACCTCTGGCAAGGAAAGAGGATCCCCGACCTCTTCTGGACTTGTGCGACCGAAAGGACTGCATCTGATAGGGTGTTACTTTCTTTTGCTGTTGGGGAATATATGGTAAAAAATTTGATTTACCTGCTGTAGCTGTGGAAACCAGGTCCGTCAGCCCATCCCCAAACAATACAACACCCTTATAGGGTAGTACTTCCATATGTTTTTTGGAATCCGCATCACCCGTCCATTGGCGAGTCCATAAGGATCTTCTCGCTGAGATAGACATGGCATTGGCCCTAGAAGCTAGCAATCCAATGTCCCTTTGAGCATCCCTCATAAATAAAGACTGCGTCTTTTATGTGGGCTAGAGTTAAGAATATAGTATCCTTATTATCAAATTGATCTGTCAGCTCATCTGTCCAAGCTGCAATTGCGCTACACACCCATGCCGACGCAATTGTCGGTCTTAGCACTGCCCTAAGAATAAATACACTTTAAGGTAGTTTCTTGCCTGCGATCTGCAGGGTGTCACAACTGAGGGTTTAGGCTGACAGGAGGAAGCCTCAGTTGTAGGGGCTGAAATGAAATTAAACTTGGGAGGTTTAATCAGACCCCTGGACATGTAAGTGTAGAAGGATTACCCGAAGGTGTGACCATGACAACCAGGTTAAAAGTCAATAAAAGCTTTATTAACAAACTCCGTGTTGAACAACAGTATTCACAGTTGATAAAAGCAGTGGTAAATAATACAGTTCCTGGATCACTATAACCATGGGAGGTATCACAGAGCACTGGTAGGTTGAGGAACAGATGTTAAAGTCCTTTGATGGAATAACCTTACCAGGCCTGGCTGTAGTAGTGAAGATAGCCGAGGAACACGCCAGTAGAAGTATAGATGTAGTTGGTAACTTGAACATACTGTTGTAGACACTGGATGGAACCAGCCAGGTGGTAGAGACACGGAGTGGATGCTGAATGGAATCAGCCAGGTGATGAAGACACGGAGTGGATTCTGGATGGAACCAGCCAGGTGATGAAGACACGGAGAGGATACTGTAAGATGCTAGGGAGCGTGGAAACAGAAGAGTTGAAAAGAGATTACCGGTGGTAGTGGATACTGCTGGTAAGTAGGGATCCGCTGGAATAACACCGGCACTTTAAAGAAACTGGATACTGCTGGAAGCTGACCGCTGGAAGCAGATGGGTTAATAGCTGGAAGCTGGAATAGCCACGGAGAACTGCAGAGTCAGGCTGCACCGCAGGATGGAAGGCAGGTGCGGGTCTCGTAGTGGATGCTGGAGACAGGAGCTGGAACCTGGAGAAACAACCACAGGAGAGAGAGACTGGAACAATGTTTGACATTCAAAGCACTGACCATTTCCTGGTTCAGGCACAGGATACTTATACCTGCTGCAGGGCAGGCATTGGCTGGCCAATCATGCAGATTCACAGTGCAGCAGATTGGTGGAGATTGAACATGTGACTGGAACAAACATTGCTGCGCCCATGTTAGTACTTGGAGGGAAAGTTGGTTTGGAAAACCATGTGGAAACACAGCAGCAATGGCGGCGCCGGCCGCGGAGGACAGGAGACGCCAAACTGACAACTGCACACAGAGACACATGGATGACAGCGGAGGCCGCGGCAGGCATGGGGCACCACTCTGACAACCTGCATACTGGAACACAGGAGCGGCGGCGGAGGCCGCGGAGGATGGAAGACGCCACACTAGATTCAAACATGGCGCCGCTGTGACAGCGTCTCAGAGTAACAGGAGGGATATGCAGAGTGTGGACGTCACATCAGTAACACAGATGAGATCCGGCCCTGGAACGCTGAGCCAGCTTCAGAAGGCATCTAAAAGGCAAGTAATGGCGTCCAGATACCCGGATCGTGACAGCACCCCCCCTTTAGGAGTGGCCCCAGGACACTTCTTTGGCTTTTGAGGAAACTTAGAGTGGAAATTCCGGACCAAGGCAGGAGCATGGACATCTGACGCATTGGTCCAAGAGCGTTCTTCAGGACCATAGCCCTTCCAGTCAATAAGATACTGCAATTGACCGTAACGGAAACGTGAATCCAGAATCTTGGCAACTCCATACTCAACTCCCCGTTGAGTTTGGACTTTCGGAGCCGGAGGAAGTGCAGAATGAAACCGATTCAGGATCAGCGGTTTCAGCAGGGAAACATGGAATGTCCTGGGTATCTTCAGGAAGGGAGGTAACTGGAGTTTGTAGGCAACAGGATTGATGACTTGTTCAATTTTGAAAGGACCGATGTAACGAGGTGCAAACTTCATGCTGGGAACTCTCAACCTCAAATTCTTCGTGGACAACCACACACGATCACCCACTTTGAGAGCAGGAACCGCTCTACGCTTCCTATCAGCAAACTTCTTGTACCTGAACGAGGCTTTGAGCAGGGCCGCTCGCACACTCTTCCAGTTGTTAGAAAACTGACGCAAGGTGACATCCACTGCTGGAACAGAAGTTGCTGGAAGTGGTTGGAATTCTGGAACTTTAGGGTGGAATCCATAGTTGATGAAGAATGGTATTGAAGAAGATGAGGAATGGTATTGATTGTTGTGGCTGAACTCGGCCCAAGGAAGGAGTTGAACTCAGTCATCTTGAGAGGAAGACACATAAATGCGGAGGAAGTCCTCCAAGTCCTGATTCACCCTCTCGGTTTGACCATTGGTCTGAGGATGATAAGCTGTAGAAAACTTCAACTTGACTTGGAGGGCTTGACATAAACTTCGCCAAAACTTGGCTACAAATTGTACACCACGATCAGAGATGATCTCTTCAGGAAGACCGTGGAGTCGGAAGATCTCTTGAATAAACACTTGAGCTAGCTTGGAAGCTGACGGAAGACCGGTGAGAGGTATGAAATGTGCCATCTTGGTGAACCGGTCAACTACCACCCAGATGGTATTAAACTTGTTGCACATAGGCAGGTCTGTAACGAAGTCCATCGACAAATGGGTCCACGGTCGACGGGGAACAGATAATGGAACCAGTTTCCCCGCAGGCGACTGGTGGGAGACTTTGTGTTGGGCACACTTTGGGCAAGAGGCAATGAACTCCATGACGTCCTTCTTCAGAGTTGGCCACCAATAGGACCTAGAGATAAACTCAAAGGTTCTCTGGATGCCTGTATGTCCGGCAAAACGGGAAGCATGGGCCCAATGCATGAGCTTCTTCCTTAACACCGGCTTCACAAAACTTTTCCCTGGTGGAGGCGTAGAGTCCATCCCTACCGTGGAGAATGCCAACGGATTAATAATAGGATGCTTGTCCGAAGACTCTGACTCATTTTCTTGCTCCCATGAGCGGGAAAGGGCATCGGCCTTGCGATTCTGAGAACCCGGACAGAACTGGAGTTTAAAGTCGAACCTGGAAAAGAAAAGTGCCCATCTGGCTTGACGAGGGTTGAGACATTGTGCGCTTTTCAGATATAAAAGATTCTTGTGGTCGGTAAGTATAGTGACTGAATGGGAAGCTCCCTCCAACAGATATCTCCACTCTTCTAGAGCGAGCTTGATGGCTAGCAACTCCTGGTCACCAATGGCATAGTTGCGCTCAGCTGGGGAGAACTTCTGGGAGAAGAAACTGCAAGGATGTAGATGACCATCTTTAGCCCTCTGGGATAACACCGCTCCTACTCCAACGGAAGAGGCATCCACCTCAAGGATGAAAGGAGAGTCGATGTCGGGCTGTTTCAGAACTGGTGCAGAGACGAACCGTTGCTTTAATAGATGAAAAGCTTGCGTAGCTTCTTCAGACCACTTGGACGGGTTAGCACCCTTCTTGGTAAATGCAGTGATAGGCGCTACAATGGTGGAAAAGTCTCGTATAAACTTTCTGTAGTAATTGGCGAACCCTAAGAACCTCTGGACCCCTTTGAGGGTTAGGGGTATCGGCCAATTCTGGATTGCTTGTAGTTTCTCAGGATCCATCTCTAGTCCGGAACCGGACACAATGTAACCTAGAAACGGAATGGATTTGACTTCAAAAACACATTTCTCTAATTTGCAATAGAGATGATTGACACGGAGACGAGACAGAACCTCCTTTACCCAGAAGCGATGTTCCTCTAGATTATTGGCAAAGATAAGGATATCATCTAGATAAACCACGACATGGCGGTACAGGATGTCTCTGAAGATTTCATTCACGAAATGCTGGAAAACAGCTGGAGCGTTGCTCAATCCGAAGGGCATGACGAGGTACTCATAATGTCCATCCCGGGTGTTAAAGGTGGTCTTCCACTCGTCACCCTCACGGATCCGGATGAGATTGTAGGCACCCCTCAAATCCAACTTTGTAAAGATGGTTGCTCCGCTAACTCTATCGAAGAGCTCTGTAATCAAGGGTAAAGGATAACGGTTCTTAACGGTAATGTCGTTCAAACCTCTTAAGTCGATGCACGGCCGCAGGCCACCGTCTTTTTTCTTAACGAAAAAGAAGCCTGCGCCGGCTGGAGAAGAGGAAGGTCGAATAAAACCCTTCGCCAGGTTCTCCTTGATGTACTCCTCCATGGAATGCGTCTCTGGAAGGGACAACGGATAAGTTCGGCCTTGAGGTGGAACCTTCCCTGGGATGAGATCAATTGGACAGTCCCATTCTCTTATGAGGAGGAAGGATATCAGCGGAGGCTTTACTGAACACATCTGTGTAGTCTTGATATGGAGGAGGTGGAACATCAGATGACCTGGGGAAGGAAGAACAAACAGGAAGCACTTTGGACAAACAGGTCTCAGCACAGGAGGGACCCCATGCTAGTATCTGCGTAGTCGTCCAGTCAATCGATGGATTGTGAAGACGGAGCCATGGAAGGCCCAAAACCACTGGATGTGTGGCTCTTGGAATCACTAGAAAGGAAATAAATTCTGAATGAAGAACTCCTACTCTCAGACGAACTGGTAGAGTCCTTAAAGAAATAACTGCGTCAAAAATCTTACTGCCATCCACGGCAGTCAAGGAAATAGACGAAGGAAGTCTCTCGGTGGGTAGGGACCACCGTTTAACATAAGTTTCGGTTATGAAATTCCCAGCTTCTCCGGAATCAAGGAGGGCAATGACGTTCCTATAACGTTGAGCAATTTGAAGCGAGACTGGGAGATTACAATCATGAGGAGATGGAGAGGAGATCATTACTCCTAGCCGGCCCTCTCCTTGGCGAGCTAGGATTTGGAGTTTCCCGGACGTTTGGGACAGGCATAGATAGCGTGAGACGGAGCTGCACAGTAGAGACAGAGAGACTCAGAGAGACGTCTTCGGCGCTCAGCGGGAGATAGACGGGAACAACCAATTTGCATGGGCTCATCTTTGGATGGAGACGGTTGATGAGGAGGTGGAGCAGAAGATTTTGGAATAGATGATCTTCCTCGCTCAGTTGCTCTTTCTCTAAAACGTAGATCAACCTTTGTGCATAGTGAAATTAGCTCATCCAACTTAGAAGGCAAGTCTCTGGTAGCTAATTCATCCTTGATGCGTTCTGATAAGCCATGCCAGAATGCAGCATACAGGGCCTCGTCGTTCCATGCCAGTTCGGATGCCAGGATTTTGAACTGTATAAGATACTGTCCCACAGTACGTGTTCCCTGGCGTAAACGGAGAATCTCAGATGAAGCAGAGGTTACCCGGCCTGGCTCGTCGAAGATGCGCCTGAATGTAGCTACCAAGTCAGTATAGGAAGACAGCAGGGTATCAGATTTCTCCCATAAAGGTGATGCCCAGTCAAGGGCTGAGCCACTGAGAAGGGAAATAATATAGGCAATTTTAGTACGGTCACTGGGGAAATTGCCAGGTTGTAGCTCAAAATGGATTTCACATTGGTTGAGAAATCCCCTGCAGAATCTTGGAGATCCGTCAAATTTTGCTGGCGTTGGAAGATGAAGACGTGGAGTAGAAATGGGTAAGGTGGGTAAGGTTACAGCTGGTGTCACTGTGGTGGACGCACCGGACGTGCCCGGTCCACGGAGGGTCGTTTGAATCCCATCCAGTCGGGTAGAGAGATCCTGGAGACAGCGGATAATGTGGCCTTGTGCAGCCTCCTGATGTTCGAGTCTGGCTGCCAGTTCTTGCATCGGCCTGGCCGCTTGATCCTGGTCTCCGACTGGATTCATATGGTCAGTGCTTACTGTCACAACTGAGGGTTTAGGCTGACAGGAGGAAGCCTCAGTAGTAGGGGCTGAAATGAAATTAAACTTGGGAGGTTTAATCAGACCCCTGGACATGTAAGTGTAGAAGGATTACCCGAAGGTGTGACCATGACAACCAGGTTAAAATAAGAATTTACTTACCGATAATTCTATTTCTCGTAGTCCGTAGTGGATGCTGGGGACTCCGTCAGGACCATGGGGAATAGCGGCTCCGCAGGAGACAGGGCACAAAAATAAAGCTTTAGGATCAGGTGGTGTGTACTGGCTCCTCCCCCTATGACCCTCCTCCAAGCCTCAGTTAGGATACTGTGCCCGGACGAGCGTACACAATAAGGAAGGATATTGAACCCCGGGTAAGACTCATACCAGCCACACCAATCACACCGTATAACTTGTGATCTGAACCCAGTTAACAGTATGACAAACGTAGGAGCCTCTGAACAGACGGCTCACAACAAATAACAACCCGATTTTTTTGTAACAATAACTATGTACAAGTATTGCAGACAATCCGCACTTGGGATGGGCGCCCAGCATCCACTACGGACTACGAGAAATAGAATTATCGGTAAGTAAATTCTTATTTTCTCTAACGTCCTAAGTGGATGCTGGGGACTCCGTCAGGACCATGGGGATTATACCAAAGCTCCCAAACGGGCGGGAGAGTGCGGATGACTCTGCAGCACCGAATGAGAGAACTCAAGGTCCTCCTCAGCCAGGGTATCAAATTTGTAGAATTTTGCAAACGTATTTGCCCCTGACCAAGTAGCAGCTCGGCAGAGTTGTAATGCCGAGACTCCCCGGGCAGCCGCCCAGGATGAGCCCACTTTCCTTGTGGAATGGGCCTTGACAGATTTAGGTTGTGGCAAGCCTGCCACAGAATGTGCAAGTTGAATTGTGCTACAAATCCAACGAGCAATCGTCTGCTTAGAAGCAGGAGCACCCATCTTGTTGGGTGCATACAATATAAGCAGTGAGTCTGACTTTCTGACTCCCGCCGTTCTTGAAATATATATTTTCAATGCCCGGACCACGTCCAACAACTTGGAATCCTCCAACTCGTTAGTAGCCGCAGGCACCACAATAGGCTGGTTCAGGTGAAACGCTGACACCACCTTAGGCAGAAAATGAGGACGCGTCCGCAGTTCTGCCCTGTCCGTATGGAAAATCAGATATGGGCTCTTATATGATAAAGCCGCCAATTCTGATACTCTCCTGGCTGAAGCCAGGGCCAGTAGCATGGTTACTTTCCATGTGAGATACTTCAGCTCCACCGATTTGAGCGGCTCAAACCAATGGGATTTGAGAAAATCCAAGACTACATTAAGATCCCACGGTGCCACTGGGGGCACAACCGGGGGCTGTATATGTAGTACTCCTTTTACAAAGGTCTGGACTTCAGGAACTGAAGCCAATTCTTTCTGGAAGAAAATCGACAGGGCCGAAATTTGAACCTTAATGGACCCCAATTTGAGGCCCATAGACAATCCTGTTTGCAGGAAATGTAGGAATCGACCCAGTTGAAATTCCTCCGTGGGGGCCTTCCTGGCCTCACACCACGCAACATATTTTCTCCAAATGCGGTGATAATGTTGTGCAGTCACCTCCTTCCTGGCTTTTACCAGTGTAGGAATGACCTCTTCCGGAATGCCTTTTTCCTTTAGAATTCGGCGTTCAACCGCCATGCCGTCAAACGCAGCCGCGGTAAGTCTTGGAATAGACACGGTCCCTGCTGAAGCAGGTCCCGTCTTAGAGGTAGAGGCCACGGATCCTCCGTGAGCATCTCTTGAAGTTCCGGGTACCAAGTTCTTCTTGGCCAATCCGGAGCCACTAGTATCGTTCTTACTCCCTTCTACCGTATAATTCTCAGTACTTTTGGTATGAGAGGCAGAGGAGGGAACACATACACTGACTGGAACACCCACGGTGTTACCAGAGCGTCCACAGCTATTGCCTGAGGATCTCTTGACCTGGCGCAATACCTGTCCAGTTTTTTGTTGAGGCGGGACGCCATCATATCCACCATTGGTTTTTCCCAACGGTTCACAATCATGTGGAAGACTTCTGGATGAAGTCCCCACTCTCCCGGGTGTAGATCCTGTCTGCTGAGGAAGTCTGCTTCCCAGTTGTCCACTCCCGGAATGAATACTGCTGACAGTGCTATCACATGATCTTCCGCCCAGCGAAGAATCCTTGCAGCTTCTGCCATTGCTGTCCTGCTTCTTGTGCCGCCCTGTCTGTTTACGTGGGCGACTGCCGTGATGTTGTCCGACTGGATCAACACCGGCTGACCCTGAAGCAGGGGTTTTGCCAGACTTAGAGCATTGTAAATCGCTCTTAGCTCCAGTATATTTATGTGAAGAGACATCTCCAGGCTTGACCATACTCCCTGGAAGTTTCTTCCTTGTGTGACCGCTCCCCAGCCTCTCAGACTGGCATCCGTGGTCACCAGGACCCAGTCCTGTATGCCGAATCTGTGGCCCTCTAACAGATGAGCACTCTGCAACCACCACAGAAGAGACACCCTTGTCCGTGGCGATAAGGTTATCCGCTGATGCATCTGCAGATGCGATCCGGACCATTTGTCCAGCAGATCCCACTGAAAAGTTCGTGCGTGGAATCTGCCGAATGGAATCGCTTCGTAAGAAGCCACCATCTTTCCCAGGACTCTTGTGCATTGATGTACAGACACTGTCCCTGGTTTTAGGAGGTTCCTGACAAGTTCGGATAACTCCCTGGCTTTCTCCTCCGGAAGAAACACCTTTTTCTGAACCGTGTCCAGAATCATTCCCAGGAACAGCAGACGTGTTGTCGGGGTCAACTGAGATTTTGGAAAATTCAGAATCCACCCGTGTTGTTGCAGCACTACTTGGGTTAGTGCTACTCCGTCCTCCAGCTGTTCTCTGGACCTTGCCCTTATCAGGAGATCGTCCAAGTAAGGGATAATTAATACGCCTCTTCTTCGCAGAAGAATCATCATTTCGGCCATTACCTTGGTAAAGACCCGAGGTGCCGTGGACAATCCAAACGGCAGCGTCTGAAACTGATAATGACAGTTTTGCACCACGAACCTGAGGTACCCTTGATGTGAAGGGCAAATTGGGACATGCAGGTAAGCATCCTTTATGTCCAGGGACACCATAAAGTCCCCTTCTTCCAGATTCGCTATCACTGCTCTGAGTGACTCCATCTTGAACTTGAATTTTTGTATGTACAGGTTCAAAGATTTCAGATTTAGAATAGGTCTTACCGAGCCGTCCGGCTTCGGTACCACAAATAGCGTGGAGTAATACCCCTTTCCCTGTTGTAGGAGGGGTACCTTGACTATCACCTGCTGAGCAAACAGCTTGTGAATGGCTTCCAATACCGTCGCCCTGTCTGAGGGAGACGTTGGCAAAGCAGACTTTAGGAACCGGCGAGGGGGAGACTTCTCGAATTCCAACCTGTAACCCTGAGATACTACCTGCAGAATCCAGGGGTCCACCTGTGAGCAAGCCCACTGTGCGCTGAAATTCTTGAGTCGACCCCCCACCGTTCCTGAGTCCGCTTGTAAGGCCCCAGCGTCATGCTGAGGGCTTTGCAGAACCCTGGGAGGGCTTCTGTTCCTGGGCAGGGGCTGCTTGCTGCCCTCTCTTACCCCTTCCTCTGCCCCTAGGCAGATATGACTGTCCTTTTGTCCGCTTGTTCTTATAGGACCGAAAGGACTGCGGCTGAAAAGACGGTGTCTTTTTCTGTTGGGAGGGGGTCTGAGGTAAAAAGGTGGATTTTCCGGCAGTTGCCGTGGCCACCAGATCCGATAGACCGACGCCAAATAATTCCTCCCCTTTATACGGCAATACTTCCATATGTCGTTTGGAATCCGCATCACCTGACCACTGTCGCGTCCATAAACTCCTTCTGGCAGATATGGACATCGCATTTACTCTCGATGCCAGAGTGCAAATATCTCTCTGCGCATCTCGCATATAAAGGAAAGCATCCTTTAATTGCTCTATAGTCAATAAAATACTGTCCCTATCCAGGGTATCAATATTTTCAGTCAGGGAATCCAACCAGACGACCCCAGCACTGCACATCCAGGCTGAGGCGATGGCCGGTCGCAGTATAACACCAGTATGTGTGTATATACTTTTTAGGGTAGTTTCCAGTCTCCTATCTGCTGGATCCTTGAGGGCGGCCGTATCCGGAGACGGTAACGCCACTTGTTTTGATAAGCGTGTGAGCTCCTTATCCACCCTAGGGGGTGTTTCCCAGCGCGCCCTAACCTCTGGCGGGAAAGGGTATAATGCTAATAACTTTTTTGAAATTAGCATTTTTCTATCTGGGTTAAACCACGCTTCATCACATACATCATTTAATTCCTCTGATTCAGGAAAAACTACAGGTAGTTTTTTCACCCCCCACATAATACCCCTTTTTGTGGTACTTGCAGCATCAGAGATATGCAAAGCCTCCTTCATTGCCGTGATCATATAACGTGTGGCCCTACTTGAAAATACGTTTGTTTCATCACCGTCGACACTAGATTCAGTGTCTGTGTCTGGGTCTGTGTCGACCGACTGGGGTAAAGGGCGTTTTACAGCCCCTGACGGTGTCTGAGACGCCTGGGCAGGTACTAACTGGTTTGCCGGCCGTCTCATGTCGTCAACTGATTTTTGTAATGTGCTGACATTATCACGTAATTCCATAAACAAAGCCATCCATTCCGGTGTCGACTCCCTGGGGGGTGACATCACCATTATCGGCAATTGCTCTGCCTCCACGCCAACATCGTCCTCATACATGTCGACACACACGTACCGACACACAGCAGACACACAGGGAATGCTCTTATCGAAGACAGGACCCCACTAGCCCTTTGGGGAGACAGAGGGAGAGTTTGCCAGCACACACCCAAGCGCTATAATATATATGGGAACAACCTTATATAAGTGTTGTTCCTTATAGCAGCTTAAATATATCCAGTATATCGCCAAAAAATGCCCCCCCTCTCTGTTTTACCCTGTTTCTGTAGTGCAGTGCAGGGGAGAGTCCTGGGAGCCTTCCTCACAGCGGAGCTGAGCAGGAAAATGGCGCTGTGTGCTGAGGAGAATAAGCCCCGCCCCCTATTTCGGCGGGCTTTCCTCCCGTGGATTTAGATAATTGGCATAGGTTAAATACATACATATAGCCTTAATGGCTATATGTGATGTATTCTTTTGCCTTAAGGTAATAAAATATTGCTGCCCAGGGCGCCCCCAGCAGCGCCCTGCACCCTCCGTGACCGCTTGGTGTGAAGTGTGTGACAACAATGGCGCACAGCTGCAGTGCTGTGCGCTACCTTCATGAAGACTGAAGAGCCTTCTGCCGCCTGTTTCCGGACCTTCAATCTTCAGCATCTGTAAGGGGGGTCGGCGGCGCGGCTCCGGGACGAACCCCAGGGTGAGACCTGTGTTCCGACTCCCTCTGGAGCTAATGGTGTCCAGTAGCCTAAGAATCCAATCCATCCTGCACGCAGGTGAGTTGAAATTCTCTCCCCTAAGTCCCTCGATGCAGTGAGCCTGTTGCCAGCAGGACTCACTGAAAATAAAAAACCTAAAAAACTTTTTCTAAGCAGCTCTTTAAGAGAGCCACCTAGATTGCACCCTGCTCGGACGGGCACAAAAACCTAACTGAGGCTTGGAGGAGGGTCATAGGGGGAGGAGCCAGTACACACCACCTGATCCTAAAGCTTTATTTTTGTGCCCTGTCTCCTGCGGAGCCGCTATTCCCCATGGTCCTGACGGAGTCCCCAGCATCCACTTAGGACGTTAGAGAAAAGTCAATAAAAGCTTTATTAACAAACTCCGTGTTGAACAACAGTATTCACAGTTGATAAAAGCAGTGGTAAATAATACAGTTCCTGGATCACTATAACCATGGGAGGTAACAGAGCACTGGTAGGTTGAGGAACAGATGTTAAAGTCCTTTGATGGAATAACCTTACCAGGCCTGGCTGTAGTAGTGAAGATAGCCGAGGAACACGCCAGTAGAAGTATAGATGTAGTTGGTAACTTGAACAGACTGTTGTAGACACTGGATGGAACCAGCCAGGTGGTAGAGACACGGAGTGGATGCTGAATGGAATCAGCCAGGTGATGAAGACACGGAGTGGATGCTGGATGGAACCAGCCGGGTGATGAAGACACGGAGAGGATACTGTAAGATGCTAGGGAGCGTGGAAACAGAAGAGTTGAAAAGAGATTACCGGTGGTAGTGGATACTGCTGGTAAGTAGGGATCCGCTGGAATAACACCGGCACTTTAAAGAAACTGGATACTGCTGGAAGCTGACCGCTGGAAGCAGCTGGGTTAATAGCTGGAAGCTGGAATAGCCACAGAGGGATGCAGAGTCAGGATGCACCGCAGGATGGAAGGCAGGTGCTGGTCTCGTAGTGGATGCTGGAGACAGGAGCTGGAACCTGGAGAAACAACCACAGGAGAGAGAGACTGGAACAAGGTTTGACATTCAAAGCACTGACCATTTCCTGGTTCAGGCACAGGATACTTATACCTGCTGCAGGGCAGGCATTGGCTGGCCAATCATGCAGATTCACAGTGCAGCAGATTGGTGGAGATTGAACATGTGACTGGAACAAACATGGCTGCGCCCATGTTAGTACTTGGAGGGAAAGTTGGTTTGGAAAACCATGTGGAAACACAGCAGCAATGGCGGCGCCGGCCGCGAAGGACAGGAGACGCCAAACTGACAACTGCACACAGAGACACATGGATGACAGCGGAGGCCGCGGCAGGCATGGGGCACCACTCTGACAACCTGCATACTGGAACACAGGAGCGGCGGCGGAGGCCGTAGAGGACGGAAGACGCCACACTAGATTCAAACATGGCGCCGCTGTGACAGCGTCTCAGACAGTGGCGTAACTAGAAATTTTTCTCCCCCAAGCCAAAAAATTCTTTGGCGCCCCCCCACCCACCGCATAATTGGGAGTAAGAAAGGGATAAATATGCGCGCGCCGAAAGCGCGCGCTGCAAAAAAAGGGGCGTGGTTTTATTGGGATGGGCGTGGTTTCTCATAAAGGGGCGTGGTATTGCAGGAAAAGACTACCTTATACCCCAGTTTTGCAACCTGCACGCCCAGACGTTAGCCACCACAGGAAAGAAAAATAATCCTGATTCATGCCCCTTACATTATTTGTCATTTTTCCTCCTTATAGTAATGCCCAGTATACATTATGCCACATACTGCAATGGCCCTTAGACATTATTCCACACACAATAATGCACATGACACATTATGCCACACACCATAATGCCCCCGACACATTATGCCACACACCGTAATGCCTGTGACACATTATGCCACACACCGTAATGCCTGTGACACATTATGCCACACACCGTAATGCCCCCGACACATTATGACAGGAATCGCAATGCCCGTTATACATTATGCTATACACTGCAATGCCCCTGATACATTATAGCACATACAATGCCTGTGACACATTATGACACACACCGCAATGACCTTGAGACATTATACCACAATGCCCGTGATATAGTATACCATACACCGTAATGCCTGTGACACATACCGCAATGCCCTGCCCGTTATACCCTATGCCACACACCGCAATGCCCGTTATGTATTATGCCACACTGCAATGACCCTGAGACATTATACCACATACCACAATGCCCGTGATATAGTATACCACACACCGTAATGCCTGACACATTATGACACACACCGCAATGTCCGTGATACATTATGCCACACACTGCAATGACCCTGAGACATTATACCACATATCACAATGCCCGCGATATAGTATACCATACACCGTAATGCCTGTGACACATTATGACACACACCGCAATGTCCGTGATACATTATGCCACACACCGTAATGCCCATTACACATTAAGTCCTACAGTAAGGCTTCTAATTACTTTTCAATTACCTTCTCGTTGTCAGGGGTTTCATGCACTGGGTGTCATGCTCGTTGCCAGGTGTTTCATGCACTGGGTGTCATGCTCGTTGTCAGGTGTTTCATGCACTGGGTGTCATGCTCGTTGCTAGGAGGTAGTCCTTGTTGCTAGGGCTGTGCTCCCAGTGCCACATATGACCCCAGTGCCAGATATTCCCCCACGGTGCCAGGTACTCACATGCCCCCGGTGCCAAATATAGCCCCCCCCATGTGCCAGGTACACATATACCCCCCCCCCCACCAGTGCCACATATGCCCCCAGTGCCAGATATTCCCCCCCAGTGCCACATATGCCCCCAGTGACAGATATTCCCCCCATGCCAGATATGCCGCCAGTGCCATATATTCCCCCCCAGTGCCACATATGCCCCCAGTGCCAGATATTCCCCCAGTGCCAGATATCCCCCCTAGTGCCAGACATCCCCCCCCAGTGCCAGACATCCCCCCCCAGTGCCATATATGCCCCAGTGCCAGACATCCCCCCCCCAGTGCCAGATATCCCCCCCAGTGCCAGACATCCCCCTCAGTGCCATATATGCCCCAGTGCCAGACATCCCCCCCCAGTGCCATATATGCCCGTGCCAGACATCCCCCCCCAGTGCCAGATATCCCCCCCAGTGCCAGACATCCCCCCCCCCAGTGCCAGATATCCCCCCCCCCAGTGCCATATATGCCCCAGTGCCAGATATCCCCCCTAGTGCCAGACATCTCCCCCCCAGTGCCATATATGCCCCAGTGCCAGACATCCCCCCCCCAGTGCCAGATATCCCCCCCAGTGCCAGACATCCCCCCCCCCCAGTGCCATATATGCCCCAGTGCCAGATATCCCCCCTAGTGCCAGACATCCCCCCCCCAGTGCCAGATATCCCCCCCAGTGCCAGACATCCCCCCCCCAGTGCCATATATGCCCCAGTGCCAGATATCCCCCCTAGTGCCAGACATCTCCCCCCCAGTGCCATATATGCCCCAGTGCCAGACATTCCCCCCAGTGCCGCCGTCGCCGTCGCTTATTGGAGGGACACGGAGGGCACAGCGTCTCCTGTGTCCCTCCTGCTGCATCATCTCCGGCGGCCGCGGGTCTAATAGGGGGAAGTGCCGTCCATGAGCCAATTAGAGCTCACGGACGGCACTTCCCCCTATTAGACCCACGGCCGCCGGAGATGATGCAGGAGGGACACAGGAGAGGCACACGCTGTGCCGTCCGTGTCCCTCCAACAAGCGGCGGCGGGAAGGAGAAAGCAGACTGACATGCGGGCGCTCGTCCGCATGTCAGTCTGCTGTAATCAGTGGCGCCCCCGCAGCCCCTCGCCCCCAAGCCACCGCGAGGACTGCGGGGGCAGTAGTTACGCCACTGGTCTCAGAGTAACAGGAGGGATATGCAGAGTGTGGACATCAGTAACACAGATGAGATCCGGCCCTGGAACGCTGAGCCAGCTTCAGAAGGCATAGAAAAGGCAAGTAATGGCGTCCAGATACCCGGATCGTGACACAGGGTCCTTAAGGGCCGCTGTGTCAGGAGACGGTAGCGCCACTTTCTTGGACAAGCGCGTCAGGGCCTTGTCCACAGTGGGGGATGATTCCCAAATCTCCCTGTCCTGCTTAGGGATGGGGTATGCCATATAAATTCTTTTGGGGATCTGCGGTCTCTTGTCCGGAGTCTCCCAAGCTTTCCCAAAGAAATCATTTAATTCATGAGATGTGGGAAAATTAATAATCTGTTTCTTTCCCTTAAACATGTGTACCCTTGTGTCGGGGACCGAGGGTTCATCCTCAATATGTAACACATCCCTTATTGCCACAATCATCCACTGAATGGTTTTAATCACCCTAGGGTGCAATTTTACTTCGTCGTAGTCGACACTGGAGTCAGAATCCGTGTCGGTAGTAGTGTCTGGTGTTAAGGGACGCTTTTGAGACCCCGACGGGCCCTGTGAGTCGGTCCAATCCGAGGATTGACCCTATCAAGCCTTTTATGTAAAGATGTCACACTTGCATTCAACATATGCCACATGTCCATCCAATCCGGAGTTGGCACAACCGACGGGGACACACCACTCATTTGCTCCACCGCCTCCTTGGAGAAGCCTTCCGCCTCAGACATGTCGACACACAGGTACCGACACCCCATAAACACACAGGGATTAACCTATAAGGGGACAAAACCCCAACCAGGCCCTTAGGAGAGACAGAGAGAGAGTATGCCAGCACACACCCAGCGCTTAATAACACTGGAAAGATATGACCAGATAGCGCTTTTATATATCTATAAAATGACCAGATTCCCACTCACTGCGCTCAAAATGCCCCCCTCCTCTTTTTTCCAGCCTGAATGTTCAGCAGGGGAGAGACCAGGGAGCCAGCATTTTCCTCATGCAGCTTCTATGGAGAAAATGGCGCTGATTAGTGCTGGGGATCAAGCTCCGCCCACCCGACGGCCGGCTTCGGTCCCGGTGATTTTTTTATAGAAAATGGCGGGGGATCGTAGAATTACTGCCCAGCAGCCTAATCTACCTTGTCAGTGCCCAAATGTGAGGTTTATTGCTGCCCAGGGTGCCCTGCGCCCTGCACCCTGTGTGCTGCTCTGTATGTGTGACTGGGAGCAATGGCGCGCAGCTTACCGCTGCGCGCCTTACCTCATGAAGATCTGATGTCTTCTGACGCCTAAGATGTCTTCTGCCTTCTCATCCGGCTTCTATCTTCGGCATCTGTGAGGAGGACGGCGGCGCGGCTCCGGGGACGAACCCCAGGTGAAACCTGTGTTCCGACTCCCTCTGGAGCTAATGGTGTCCAGTAGCCTTATACCCCTTTCACATCACACTAAAAACCCGGTATCGACACGGCATATTGCCGTGTCGAAACGGGTCCGTGTGCGATTTGAAAGGTCCTTTGGTGAATTAGCGGGTCGCCTGACCCGGTAATTCAACCCGGTAAAAAAGAAGGGTTATTACCGGGTCAGGTGCAGTGTGAATGGGAGCCGTTCCGATGCGACACAGCTCCCATTCACAGCATAGGCAGAGGCGGCGCAGGAGATGAGCTCATCTCCCGGCGCCGCCTCCACCCCCGCCCCTGCTGCCCGCCCCTGCTGCTACTGCGCCCTCCGCTGCTATGGCAACCGACCCGGTATATTGCCAGGTCGGAAAGCCAGCAACGGAGCGCAAATGCCGGATCCCACCCGGTAAGTACACGTTTCTCTTACCGGGTAGGATCCGGCATTTGCAATCTGAATGCAGCATGAGAAGCAGTGCCCAACTTGACAAGCCAGCTCTGCTTCTCTCTCCTCAGTCCCACGATGCAGGGAGCCTGTTGCCAACAGGACTCCCTGAAAATAAAAAACCTAACAAAATTCTTATCTACAGAAAACTCTGGAGAGCTCTCTGCAGTGCACCCATTCTCCTCTGGGCACAAGATCTAACTGAGGTCTGGAGGAGGGGCATAGAGGGAGGAGCCAGTGCACACCCATAGTCAAAGTTCTTTTTAGGTGCCCTATCTCCTGCGGAGCCCGTCTATACCCCATGGTCCTTACGGAGTCCCCAGCATCCACTAGGACGTAAGAGAAAAATTATATTTAATACGGAGCAATGCATTATATAGGGGTCTATTTACTAAGCCTTGGATCGAGGTCAAGCCAACCAGCTCCTGTTATTTTTCAAACACAGCCTGTGACATGGCAGTTAGGAGCTGATTGGCTGGTACTTTATCTCCAGCGACTTTATCTCCATTCAAGGCTTAGTAAATAGACCCATTTGAAACAGTTATTATTATTAGTTTACTAATAATTTCTTATATAGCGCCAGCATATTCTGTTGCGCTTTACAATTGGGACTAAAACAGTTCCAGAACAGTAAAAAAAACGATCCTGGGTAAAAACAGACAGACAAAGGAGCAAATTTCAATTGAGGGCTAACAGATCCAGCCAGCCGAGTATGTGCCAAAGGGTCTGAGTTGGACTGTTGTTGCCGGTGTTTAAATTCACCCATTTTCCCCTTAATTCATTTCACCCAAAGATGTAAGAGGGCCCTGCTACCAAGCTGACCCATGTCATCATTTAGGTGTTTATTCAGAGGCGTATCTAGGGTAGTGCAAGCATGGCATATGCCCTGGGCGTCATGACAGGCCAGGCAGAAGGGGGGCGCAGACAGCCACGGCAGTTTAAACAGCATAGTGTCAGCCACTCAACATACTGACCCCCATCCGCTCCGGACTGTCCAGGAGCTGGTGGAGAGCAAAGGACTGTGTAGCCACACCCACAATGAGGTAGGAAGGTAGACACCGCGGGCCAATAGAAGAAAAATGGGATGGGGTAGCATCATTGGCTGGGCGGGGTGTCCAGGGGCCTCATAGGCTTTTGCAGTATTTTTAGATCTCATTCAGTAGAGTCTGGCTGCCGGACCTCCAGCACTGTTGCCAGATCAGGACTGATAGGCAACGGACCGCGGATCGCACTGCAGCAGCAGCCAGAGCGGGGGTACATGATGAAGTGGCGCAAGCCACACTCGGCGCTACCTCTGCTAGAGCTCCTCCCCCCAACCCCCTTACACATGGCGGGCGGCCACGGGACCTGCTCCCTCTGTTCTGTGTGGCCGTGTGCACAGAACAGAAAGCTGCCGCCACAAAGCCCCCACATCCCTGTTCAGCAACAGCCGGTGAATTGATGTGAAGGGTGGTATATGAGGTGGTGTACGAGTGTTGCATTGTATGAGGGGGGCTGTCTGGGTGTTGGGGTGTATGAGGAAGGGGGACTGGGTGCTATACTAAATAAGCAGGGGTGCTGGATTTAGTGTGTATGAGGAAGGGTGCTGGGTGCTGTAGTTTAAGGGGGAGAGGGTGCTGGGTGTTTGAGTGTATGAGGGAGGGGGGCAGGGTGCTGTAGTTTATGGGGGAGAGGGTGCTGGGTGTTAGAGTATATGAAGAAGGGGGGCTGGATGCTATAGTGTATGATGGGGTGTTGGGGTATATGAGGAAGGAGGGGCTGGGTGCTATAGTGTATGATGGGGTGCTGGGTGTTGGGGTGTATGAAAAAGGGGGGGGGGCTGGGTGCTATAGTGTATGAGGGGGTGCTGGGGTGTATGAGGAAGGGGGGCTGGGTGCTATAGTGTATGAGGGGGTCACACTGTGCAGTGTAATGTGTATGATGGGCACACTGTGCGGCGTAATGTGTATAATGGGCACACTGCAGCAAAATGTGTATAATGGGCACACTGCAGTGTAATGTGTATGATGGGCACACTGCGGCGTAATGTGTATAATGGGCACACTGTGCGACATAATGTGTATAATGGGCACATTGCAGCAAAATGTTTATAATGGGCACACTGTGTGGTGTACGGTGTTTAATGGACACACTGTGACATAGGGTGTATAATGGGCACACTGTGCGGCTGAACGTGTATGATGGGCACACTGCAGCATAATGTGTATGATGGGCACACTGTGCGGCGTAATGTGTATAAATAGGCACACTGTGCGTCATATAGTGTATAATGGGCACACTGCATCGTAATGTGTATGATGGGCACACTGTGCGGAGTAATGTGTATAATAGGCACACTGTGCGTCATAATGTGTATAATGGGCACACTGTGCGGCGTAATGTGTATGATGGGCACACTGCGGCGTAATGTGTATGATGGGCACACTGTGTGGCGTAATGTGTATAATGGGCACACTGTGAATCGGAATGTGTATAATAGGCACACTGTGCGGTGTAAGGTGTATATGAAGTACCACTGCTGTGCGATGTAAGGTGTATATGAAGTACTACTACTGTGTGGTGTAATGTGTATATGAAGTACTACTGCTGTGTGGTGTAAGGTGTATATGAAGTACTACTGCTGTGTGGTGTAAGGTGTATATGAAGTACTACTGCTGTGTGGTGTAAGGTGTATATGAAGTACTACTGCTGTGTGGTGTAAGGTGTATATGAAGTACTACTGTTGTGTGGTGTAAGGTGTATATGAAGTACTACTGCTGTGTGGTGTAAGGTGTATATGAACTGAAGTACTACTGCTGTGTGGTGTAAGGTGTATATGAAGTACTACTGTTGTGTGGTGTAAGGTGTATATGAAGTACTACTGCTGTGTGGTGTAATGTGAATAAGGAACAGGAATAAGGAATTGTGTGACGTGAGTTTTTGACATTTTATAACAGTACATACAGGTATAATGTAATATGGATAATATTAATTCATAAAAAGCCACCCCTAGTTTAAAAAAATAAAAAGTCCCAGGGCTTGCTTAGAATTAAGAGAAAAAGACTCCCTAGCTTTTTTTTTATATATATATATATATATATATATATATATATATATATATATATTAAAAAGGCCCCTTATTTGTTAAAAGAAAAGTTATAGGCCCTGTTTAATTATTAAAAAAACAAAAAACAAACAAACAAGGGTTGCTTATTTATAAAAAAAAGTTTCATACTTGTAAATGTTTTCTACATATTTAAATATGTAAGCCGTTTTGTAGCAATTAACCGGTTTATGTATATAAGATTGTTTATCATGCTTGTATAGTTTTTTTTTTGTTTGTTTTTGGGGGAGCCTTTTTTTTATTTTGCCCCTGGTGCCAGAAACCCTAGTTACGCCTCTGTGTTTATAAAAGTTTCCAATTAATAAACAGGAATGCAGTGTATAGTTTCAAAAACGTACTGTGCTTTGAGCTTGAGAATCACAGAGCAGAGCTACTATAGAGTTTATTCCCAGGTCTCATTGTTATGAGTTATGAATATTGGTGCAACCATTAAATTGTAGCTCCATACCTGTATAGCTGTGGTGTTCTTTACAGAGGAGTGAGCAACTGCATCATCCAAAACTGCATACAGCTATATAACTGACAAGGGTGTAGGTGTAGTATAGTATGCCGGCGGCCGGGCTCCCGGTGACCAGCATACCGGCGCCGGGAGCCCGACGCTGGCATACCGACAGCGTGGCGAGCGCAAATGAGCCCCTTGCGGGCTCGCCACGCTGCAGGCACGGTGGCACGCTACGCGCGCCACGCTATTTATTCTCCCTCCAGGGGGGTTGTGGACCCCACAAGGGAGAAAATCTGTCGGTATGCCGGCTGTCTGGATTCCGGCGCCTGTATACTGTGCGCCGGGATCCCGACAGTCGGCAACCTGAAGACCACCCAACTGCCAGTATGGACTGTACACAGGCAAATAACACTTTTCTCTAACGTCCTAGTGGATGCTGGGAACTCCGAAAGGACCATGGGGAATAGCGGGCTCCGAAGGAGGCTGGGCACTCTAGAAAGATTTAGGACTACCTGGTGTGCACTGGCTCCTCCCACTATGACCCTCCTCCAAGCCTCAGTTAGATTTTGTGCCCGGCCGAGGTTGGATGCACACTAGGGCCTCTCCTGAGCTCTTAGAAGAAAGATAGTCTTAGGTTTATTATTTTCAGTGAGACCTGCTGGCAACAGGCTCACTGCAGCGAGGGACTAAGGGGAGAAGAAGCGAACTCGCCTGCTTGCAGCCGGATTGGGCTTCTTAGGCTACTGGACACCATTAGCTCCAGAGGGATCGACCGCAGGCCCAGCCTTGATGTTCGGTCCCGGAGCCGCGCCGCCGTCCCCCTTACAGAGCCAGAAGCAAGAAGATGGTCCGGAAAATCGGCGGCATGAAGACATCAGTCTTCACCAAGGTAGCGCACAGCACTGCAGCTGTGCGCCATTGCTCCTCTCACACTTCACACTCCGGTCACTGAGGGTGCAGGGCGCTGGGGGGGGGGCGCCCCGAGGCAGCAATAAAAACACCTTGGCTGGCAAAAATACCTCAATATATAGCCCCAGGGGCTATATATGAGGTAAATACCCCTGCCAGATTCCATAAAAAAGCGGGAGAATAGGCCGCGGAAAAGGAGCGGAGCTATCTCCCTCAGCACACTGGGCGCCATTTTCCCTCACAGTTCCTCTGGAAGGAAGCTCCCTGGCTCTCCCCTGCAACTACTCTACAGAAAAGGGTAAAAAAGAGAGAGGGGGGGCATTTAATTTGACGCAGTATATAGTTATATTAAAAAGCAGCTATAAGGGACATAACTCAGTTAGTCCCTGCCTTATATAGCGCTCTGGTGTGTGCTGGCATACTCTCACTCTGTCCCCCCAAAGGGCTTTTGTGGGTCCTGTCCTCTATATAGAGCATTCCCTGTGTGTGTGGAGTGTGTCGGTACGGCTGTGTCGACATGTTTGATGAGGATAATGAGGTGGAGGCGGAGCAGATGCCTTTAGAAGGGATGTCACCCCCTGGGGGGCAGACACCTGAGTGGATGTGCTTATGGAAAGAAATGAGTGCACGTATAGACTCATTACATAAGAAATTTGACGACATGCCGACTGCGGGACAGCCGAGTTCTCAGCTCGTGCCTGTCCAGGTGTCTCAAAAGTCATCAGGGGCTCTGAAACGCCCGCTATCTCAGATGGCACAAGTAGATGTCGACACGGATACTGACACCAGTGTCGACGACGATGAGTCAAATTTAATGCCCATTAAGGCCATTCACTGCATGATTGAGGCAATGAAAGAGGTGTTAAATATCTCTGATTTACATCCAGGTACCACAAAAAAGGGTATTATGTTTGGGGAGAAAAAACTACCTGTAGTTTTTCCCCCGTCAGATGAATTAAATGAAGTGTGTGAAGAAGCGTGTGCTTCCCCTGATAAGAAATTGGTAATTCCTAAGAAGGTACTAATGGCGTTCCCTTTCCCGCCAGAGGATAGGTTACGTTGGGAAACACCTCCTAGGGTGGATAAAGCGCTCACACGTTTGTCTAAAAAGGTGGCACTACCGTCTCAGGATACGGCCGCCCTTAAGGAACCTGCTGATAGAAAGCAGGAGGCGATCCTGAAGTCTGTATATACACACTCAGGCATTATACTTAGACCAGCTATTGCGTCAGCATGGATGTGCAGTGCTGCCGCTGCGTGGTCGGATAAACTGTCAGAAAATATTGACACACTAGACAGAGACACGATTCTGCTAACAATTGACCATATCAAAGACTCAGTCTTATATATGAGAGATGCACAGAGGGAAGTCTGCCGGCTGGCATCTAAAATAAGTGCATTGTCCATCTCTGCTAGGAGATGCTTATGGACTCGCCAGTGGACTGGAGATGCAGATTCCAAAAGGCACATGGAAGGGGCCCGCCTCATGAATTTCAGCGATCAGTGGGCTCGCTCACAGGTGGATCCCTGGATCCTTCAAATAGTATCTCAGGGGTACAAGCTGGAATTCGAGGCGACTCCACCCCACCGGTTCCTAAAATCTGCCTTGCCGATTGCTCCCTCAGGCAGGGAGGCGGTGCTAGCTGCGATTCACAAGCTGTAATCCCAGCAGGTGATAATCAAGGTACCCCTACTTCAACAAGGCCGGGGTTACTATTCCACACTATTTGTGGTGCCGAAACCGGACGGTTCGGTGAGACCCATTTTAAATTTGAAATCCTTGAACACATACATAAAAAAATTCAAGTTCAAGATGGAATCGCTCAGGGCGGTTATTGCAAGCCTGGAGGAGGGGGATTACATGGTATCCCTGGACATCAAGGATGCTTACCTGCATGTCCCCATTTACCATCCTCACCAGGAGTACCTCAGATTTGTGGTACAGGATTGCCATTACCAATTCCAGACGCTGCCGTTTGGACTCTCCACGGCACCGAGGGTATTTACCAAGGTTATGGCGGAAATGATGATACTCCTTCGAAAAAAGGGAGTTTTAATTATCCCATACTTGGACGATCTCCTAATAAAGGCACGATCCAAGGAACAGTTGTTAGTGGGAGTGGCACTATCTCAGGAAGTGCTGCGCCAGCACGGCTGGATTCTGAATATCCCCAAGTCACAGCTGGTCCCGACGACACGTCTAATGTTCCTGGGAATGATTCTGGACACAGTCCAGAAAAAAGTGTTTCTCCCGGAGGAGAAAGCCAGGGAGTTGTCTTCTCTAGTCAGAGACCTCCTAAAACCAAAACAGGTATCGGTACATCACTGCACGCGGGTCCTGGGAAAGATGGTAGCTTCTTACGAAGCAATTCCATTCGGCAGATTCCATGCCAGGATTTTTCAGTGGGACCTGTTGGACAAGTGGTCCGGATCGCATCTTCAGATGCATCGCTTGATAACCCTGTCCCCAAGAACCAGGGTGTCTCTTCTGTGGTGGCTGCAGAGTGCTCATCTTTTGGAGGGCCGCAGATTCGGCATACAGGACTGGGTCCTGGTGACCACGGATGCCAGCCTACGAGGCTGGGGGGCAGTCACAAAGGGAAGAAACTTCCAAGGACTATGGTCAAGTCAGGAGACTTCCCTTCACATAAATATTCTGGAACTAAGGGCCATTTACAATGCCCTAAGTCAAGCAAAATCCCTGCTCCTACACCAGCCGGTGCTGATCCAGTCAGACAACATCACGGCAGTCGCCCATGTGAATCGACAGGGCGGCACAAGAAGCAGGATGGCAATGGCAGAAGCCACAAGGATTCTCCGATGGGCGGAAAATCATGTACTAGCACTGTCAGCAGTGTTCATCCCGGGAGTGGACAACTGGGAAGCAGACTTTCTCAGCAGGCACGACCTCCACCCGGGAGAGTGGGGACTTCATCCAGAAGTCTTCCAAATGATTGTAAATCAGTGGGGTCGTCCACAGGTGGACATGATGGCGTCCCGCCTAAACAAAAAACTAGAGAGGTATTGCGCCAGGTCAAGAGACCCTCAGGCGATAGCTGTGGACGCTCTAGTGACACCGTGGGTGTACCAGTCAGTTTATGTGTTCCCTCCTCTACCTCTCATACCAAAGGTATTGAGAATAATAAGAAAGCGAGGTGTAAACACAATTCTCGTGGTTCCGGATTGGCCAAGAAGAGCGTGGTACCCAGAACTTCAAGAGATGATCTCAGAGGACCCGTGGTCTCTGCCGCTCAGACAAGACCTGCTACAGCAGGGGCCCTGTCTGTTCCAAGACTTACCGCGGCTGCGTTTGACGGCATGGCGGTTGAACGCCGGATCCTGAAGGAAAAGGGCATTCCGGAGGAAGTCATTCCTACGCTTATTAAAGCTAGGAAAGAGGTTACAACAAATCATTATCACCGCATATGGCGGAAGTATGTTGCATGGTGTGAGGCCGAAAAGGCCCCAACAGAGGAATTTCAACTAGGTCGTTTTCTGCATTTCCTGCAAGCAGGAGTGAATATGGGCCTAAAACTAGGCTTCATTAAAATACAGATCTCGGCTCTGTCGATTTTCTTTCAAAAAGAACTAGCTTCAGTACCTGAAGTTCAGACATTTGTGAAAGGAGTGCTGCATATTCAGCCCCCATTTGTGCCTCCTGTGGCACCTTGGGATCTCAACGTGATGTTGAGTTTCTTAAAATCACATTGGTTTGAGCCACTAAAAACCGCGGATCTGAAATATCTCACGTGGAAAGTGGTCATGTTATTGGCTTTGGCTTCAGCCAGGCGTGTGTCAGAATTGGCGGCTTTATCATGTAAAAGCCCTTATCTGATTTTCCATATGGATAGGGCAGAATTGAGGACTCGTCCCCAATTTCTCCCAAAGGTGGTGTCAGCGTTTCACCTGAACCAGCCTATTGTGGTGCCTGCGGCTACTAGGGACTTGGAGGACTCCAAGTTGCTAGACGTTGTCAGGGCCCTGAAAATATATGTTTCCAGGAGGGCTGGAGTCAGAAAATCTGACTCGCTGTTTATCCTGTATGCACCCAACAAGCTGGGTGCTCCTGCTTCTAAGCAGACTATTGCTCGCTGGATTTGTAGTACAATTCAGCTTGCTCATTCTGTGGCAGGCCTGCCACAGCCAAAATCTGTAAATGCCCATTCCACTAGGAAGGTGGGCTCATCTTGGGCGGCTGCCCGAGGGGTCTCGGCTTTACAACTTTGCCGAGCAGCTACTTGGTCAGGGGCAAACACGTTTGCAAAATTCTACAAATTTGATACCCTGGCTGAGGAGGACCTGGAGTTCTCTCATTCGGTGCTGCAGAGTCATCCGCACTCTCCCGCCCGTTTGGGAGCTTTGGTATAATCCCCATGGTCCTTTCGGAGTTCCCAGCATCCACTAGGACGTTAGAGAAAATAAGAATTTACTCACCGGTAATTCTATTTCTCGTAGTCCATAGTGGATGCTGGGCGCCCATCCCAAGTGCGGTTTATCTGCAATACTTGTACATAGTTATTGTTAACTAAATCGGGTTATTGTTGAGCCATCTGTTGAGAGGCTCAGTTGTTTCATACTGTTAACTGGGATTCATATCACGAGTTGTACGGTGTGATTGGTGTGGCTGGTATGAGTCTTACCCGGGATTCAAAATCCTTCCTTATTGTGTACGCTCGTCCGGGCACAGTGTCCTAACTGAGGCTTGGAGGAGGGTCATAGTGGGAGGAGCCAGTGCACACCAGGTAGTCCTAAATCTTTCTAGAGTGCCCAGCCTCCTTCGGAGCCCGCTATTCCCCATGGTCCTTTCGGAGTTCCCAGCATCCACTACGGACTACGAGAAATATAATTACCGGTGAGTAAATTCTTATTTTATTTATATGGAATTTGTGTGTTTTGGTGTATTGCATTATGCTTTATAATGAATGCTGAAGTAAGAGTATTTTTTCTCATGTGCTGGTCGCTCTGTTGATAAAGCTATAGGTCGGCCGTGACGAGCAGATCCTCACAAGGAGTCCGAATGATTATTCTTTTCTCGCTGCGGATAGAATACTGTGAAAGTCAACTCCTGGTCGACACGGGGCCCTGTCACAGTGATATTTTATTTCTATGCTTTAGAGTTATTTGCAGTACATGCAAATGGGGGGTTGGTTTATATTCGGAAAAGCATCCGATAGTGTTACCCTAAAGAGAGTGGGGAGGTTTCTTGTGTTGAGTCTTCCCTATAACTTGGCAAGAAATGCTGCAGCTGTCTCCGAGGGATACTCGAGTGTTTCCCTGGGACGGTGTACCTCTGTTTGGGAAAGCCTCAGTTCAGTCTATCTCGGCGATACTGCTGGTAAATCTAACTTCGTGAGTTAGTCTCTTTCACAACGGTTGGTGACGCATTCTTTTGTGGGATGCAGTCGTATTACCGGTTTGATACCGTTCTTTTTTCCTTTTCTGTGCAGACAGTGGAAGGTGAACAGGTAAGAGACCTGCAGCCTGGTTAGGTTCGCAGAAGCGGATGTCGTTTTCTGTTTCTACCACATCCACCACATGTCGCTGAGTCTATCTGGCTGGAGCCCACTCCGGTGGGAACTCGTCTACTACTTTTCAGTCAGTCCGGGAATAGACTAGGACCTGTGAGTTAATTATAGAATCCAAAGGGGGACATTCTGGCGTTACAGATGTTTCCCCTCACTGTTTTTTTCTAATAGATCTTGCCGTTTCCCCTCGGGATGGGGAGGTAGTACGAGACGCCATACCAGAGGGGTGTCAGGTTCAGGGCATTGTCCTGCTGTCCCTGTTTTAAAAAAAAAAAAAAAACCTGGAGTTTAAATGCGTTGTCCTCCGCATTCTGATTACCTGGGTGGATATTCAGGATGGTATTCTTTCAATAGTAAGAGCCATTGTTGTTCTGTACTGGGACACTCTCCTGCTTACGGCGAGGGCAAGACACAAGTGGTGCAAATCGTTGTTTTCTCTCGGACTGTTCTTCAACACAGGGGAAGGCTGTTATTCCCAACAACGATGGCGTTTGAGGTGGGTATCAGAATAGATACGGAACGGTTGAAGTTCTGTGTGTTCCTGTGGAAAGAGGTCTGAGGATCCGGAGTCGGATCAGATTTGCAGTGACAATCCATCAATATGTTCCGTTGATGAAGAAGATGGGTGCGGCCTAAGAGGCCTTTTCGGTGAGCAGGTCAAATGCCAGAGTGGTTTTCACGGGGCCAGTTGGAAATGTGGTCCGGGTCTCAGCTGCACATGTGCCGGAATATAATCCTAATGGCCAGGTTATCGCTTCTGTGGTGTCTGCTCAGTTCTCACCTCCTAGAGGGACGAAGGTTCGGAATGCAGGATAAGATCCTAGTGTCCATGCATGCAGATCTCCGAGACTGGGGAGCAGTCCTTGCAAGGGAAGTATTTCCAGAGGAAAAGGTCAAGCTGGGAAGCTTGTCTGCAATAAGCTTTCTTAAATTAAGAGCTATTTTCAATGAACATATGCTTCGTGATCTGCCCGTGTTAATTCTGTCGGACGACTCGACAGCAGTGGTGTAAGTAAGCCGCTAGGGCGGAACAAGGAGCAAAGCGGCAATGGCAGATGCCGAAAAAGTTTTCCGCGCGGTGGAAAGACTGGTAAATGCTATATTAGCAGTCTTCATTCCGGATGTGAACGACGGAGAAATAGATTCCTCTGCAGACGCGATCTCCATCCGGGAGAAATACAGTCGTCATCGAGAAGTTTTCACTGAAACGACAAGTCTTTGAGGAGTGCCTCAATTGGACATGTTGGCGTCTCGCCTCAACGAGAGATCTCAGGGATATTGTTCCAGGTCAGGGGACACTCAAGCTATAGCAGTGGACGTCCTCGGGACACCTTGGGTGTTTTCAGTCGGTCTCTGTGTCCCCTCCGTTTTCACTCTTCTGAAGGTGATAAACGTAAGAAGAACAAAGGTTCAGGCAATCCTCATTGTTCCGATCTAAACAAGGAGGGCTTGGTATCCAGTTCTTAAAGATTTACTCATAGAAGATCCCTGGCCTCTTCCTCTATGTGAGGAACTGTTACAGCAAGATCCGGGCGTGTATCAAGACTTACCGCGGCTGCGTTTGACGGTGTGGCGGTTGAATGCCATATCCTAGCCAGAAAGGGTATTTCCAGTGAAGTCATTTCCACACTTCTTCAGACTATAAAAGAAGTAACGGCAAAGCCTTACCACCATGTTTGGAGAAATATGTGTCTTGGTGTGAATCCAAGAAGGCTACTACGGAAGATTTCAGCTGGGTCGTTCTTCTCCATTCTTGGCAAGCAGGTGTGGGTGCAGGCCTACAGTTAGGCTCCATTTAAGTGCGGTTTTGACCATATAAATTTTCTTTCAAGAAAGAATTGGCAACCTTTCCGGAAGTTAGGACCTTCGTGGAAGGAGTACTGCACATCCAACCTCCATTTGTGCCCTCATTGGCACCGTGGGACCTTGACGTGGTATTGCGTTTTCTTGTGTCACAATGATTGGAACCTTTATGAAAGGTTGTGTTAAAATTTCTCTCTTGGAGAGTTGTCATGCTTTTGGCTTTGGCGTCCGCAAGGCGGAGATCGGAAGTAGCGGCTGGGTCTCACAAGAAACCCTGTTTGATCTTCCAGGTGGATGGAGCAGAGTTGAGAACTCGGATAATAGTTCTGCTAAAAGTGGTTTCGGTGTTTCGCAGAAACCAGCCTATTTGATGCCTGTGGTTACTTAAGCATTGGCTGATTCAAGGTCTCTCGATGTAGTCAGGGCTTTGAATATTTATGTCGCCAATTTGGCTCAGATTGGGGAAACAGAGGCTCTGTTTGTCCAGTATACTCCCAGCGTGATTGGGACGCCTGCGTCTCTGCAGTCTGTTACACGCTAGACCTGTGATACGATTCGGCGTGCTCATTCTACGGCTGGATTGCTGTTACCGAAGTCGGTGGTGACCCATTCTACTAAGAAGATGTGCTCTTTTTGGGCGGATGCCTGAGGAGTCTCGGCGGTTCAACTTTGCCGAGCGGATACTTGGTAGGGTTCAAACACTTTTGCTAAGCTCTACAAGTTAGATACCCTGGCTGATGGGGACCTCATGTTGGTCAATCGGTTAATGCCCTTATACACATAATGACCCACATAATGTCCCTTACACATATGCTGCACATTATTAGTGCCCTAATACACAAAATGGCACACATAGTGCCCCTTACACATATGTTACACATTATTAATGCCCTTATACACATAATGACACATATAGTTCCTGGCGTGAGTCAACTAGCAGCTCTGCTAACGTCGGGTGCCTATTTTTTATGAAAAAGCTTTGCTGTGTGGTTAGGATGCACAAGCAGCTTCTGCTGATTAAAATGATATGCAGCATGCCTATATACTGTGTGCCACTGTGGCTGTATCTGCATACAAAATGCTACACACAGAATATAGGCATGCCGCATATCATCATTTTAATCAGCAGAGGCTGCTTGTGCCCCTAGGCATACCAGATGCCCTAGGCAATTGCCTAGTTTGCCTATGCCTAGGGCCAGCTCTGTTGGTACACATATGACTTACAATCTGGAAACAGACACTGTGGGGTTAACACACACCTAACACCCCTATGGGTCAGCAGCACAGACTATATCAGGACATGCATGATATGTCAGTGACAACAGGGCTGTATATGACAGTGGTAGTGACACAGGGACGTGCAGTCAGGGGAAGCTGTCATAATGATTAAAATAATATAAAGAAGACACTTATGACACATATTCTGTGTCATAAGTATCTGCTTTACCCTTTACATTATTTTAATTATTTCTCTCCTGTGGAAAAACAGTTTTAAAAGCATTTCAGAGACACCGCTCTGGGGTGCCTCCCGCTGTCTGTGTGAAAGGGCCGGAAGAGGGGGGCGGGGCTAAGCATCATGCAGAAAAAGGCCATTGAAAAAATCCCAATAAGTGGCACTGTTAGCAGTGCCTCTTTGGCAGGGGCGTGCTTTCAGTCCATATGAAAGAACGCCCCTGTCACTGTGATTGGGCAGTAGAGGATTCAGTAAGGGTAGGGGGGAGGAGCGGGCACCAAGGATATGAAATCTCTACACTTGACTCTGTATGCGGCCGTCCCTGCCCACTCGTCCAGCAGCCCGTCCTCCAGCCTGGACCCCACCACATACAGCTGCCCGTCCTCTAGCAGCCCTCCCCCCTGCAACAGGTAAAGAGGGAGCCGCTGGTCAGGGAACTGTATGGAGTTCCCTGTTCCCCCGTTTTACCGCATTTTCATATGTACTAACCCCCGACCGCCGCGTTTTCGCCCCATAGGGTATCGCCATCTTTTTATGGCGATAGCCGATGGGATTCTTACCGCCGTATCCCGCCACCGCCCCCCGCGCCGCTCACGACGACCCTTCTCCCCCCGGCATACCTGTGTGTCACTGAGCTGCTGCGCCCCCCCCCTCCTTCTCCCCCGCAGCACAGCCTTATCTCCTTCGGGCTGCAGGGGGGAGGAGGAGGAGCCCGGGACTCCCTGCACACGTCACCTCCCGCGTCTGGGAGGTGACGGAGACCCATGCTGACCCCCGCCGACCCCTGCACACATCATCGCGGGGGCCTCCTATACCGCATTGCGATACTAATCACATATGTTAGTACATATGCGATAAGTATCACTGCGGTAGGCGGCGATGACATATAGTACATCCCGCCCTGAGTGAGAAGTCCGTGAGTGCCGCCTGTTAACACCAGATATATTACCTTTGTTGAAGGAGGGCACCCGGCAGGTCCCTGCTATTAGGCAGTTCATAATTTATGTATCTAGGACCCCAGATCAGTACCTCTATTTGGCCCAATTGGTATGCTCTTCACCCCAAGCGCTGTTTCTCTAATTATCATTGTATATATTGTTTTATAGCCTCTAATGGCACTATCTAATTAGGATAGATAACAGCGCTTTAGGTTTATTATATTTATCTGTTTACAAGAGTTTTGGTGATACAAGATTTCTGTAGAGGTTTCTGTGTACAGCATGAAGGTAGAATTGTTTGTTATTCCATGTCCGCCATTGCACTCTATGTTGTTTGTATAGGTTGCTTATCAACTATGTTCCGACACTGGCAAGCCGCACCTCCTACCCGACAGTAGTGATTCCCGGCGCAGGGTCACGCCGGTGACCTCTTCGCCCCTCGGCTGGACGCGGCGGCCTGCAGTCCACTATTGGTGTTTGGTAAGTTGTACTTTTGTATATATATCTCCTATTTTGTAAAAGCTGGTCGTGTCTTGATAAAAGGGAGGTGTCCCTGAAATGTCGACCAAACCAGCGGCTGTGTCGTCTAAATTATTTCTGAGTGCCACCATTTCTTCCATCCTGTATGCTCTTCTAAGGGGTTGTGCACCGGACCAAGTTGTTTTGTCTGTTCATATTGTGAGTGCCGGACTTATTGTGTATCTGTGCGTATGTATATACACATATATATATATATATATATATATATATATATATATATATATATTTCTGCTGCGGGGTACACTGGGCTCCACAAGGATAGACATTGGGGTGTAGAGTAGGATCTTGATCCGAGGCACCAACAGGCTCAAAGCTTTGACTGTTCCCAGAATGCACAGCGCTGCCTCCTCTATAACCCCGCCTCCCTGCACAGGAGCTCAGTTTTGTAGTTTGTGCTGCAGTAAGCAGGCACATAACAGAGGGGCTGCTCCAGGCAGCCCTAAGAAGAGCTTTTTTTGAAGACAAAAGTGAAGACTTCAATGGCAGCAGCGGTGGTAAATGTGAGAAGACATTCACTGCTGCAGCTCCAGCTCTCCCCAGCGGCACTGTATACTCCCGAGCCTTGGTTGCCGGGTAACTACAGCAGGAGGCTCCGGTTTTCTTCACGTCAGGCACACACGACGGGGGCTCTCCGGGATCGCGTGGCCGCGCTTCGGGAGGTGGTAAGTGGGTCCCGCTTGCGGGACCCGGTCTTTATCGCGATCCGGCGCGGTCAGTGGGAGGCGGGCCACGCGCGCTGGCGGTGGACACTGTGGCAGTACAGGCGATCCCACTAGATCACCAGGGCATGGGTGCAGATCAGGTTTTCTCTCTAAACCATTTTTTCAGTAGCCCACAGTACCCTACCCGGTGGTTTTGCCAGCAGGGGGATAAGGCTTAGACCTGAAGCCCCTCCCCCAACCCCAGGGCGCCATTTCCCGCAAATGTTCCCGCCCTGGAGCTGCATATCTGTTTCTCCCTCACTCCCTGTCAGTGTCTGGGCGCCATTATCTCTCAGCTTCACTGTTCCTGGGACTGCTTGGGCAAATCCTCCTGTGTAAAGCCGCCTGGTTGTCAGTGCTGTGACTTTACATGACTCTTAAGTATTTTACCTGCCTTTTTAGACAGTGCTAGTTAAGAAAGAGTGAATTTAGTCAGGGTTTTCTAGTACAATTACCCTGTGATATACATCCAGTTCTTACTGTGTAGTATTATATCTATTGACTATATAGCTATATATATATAAGCTAGTCATAGAAACATAGAAACATAGAATTTGACGGCAGATAAGAACCACTTGGCCCATCTAGTCTGCCCCTTTTTTATTTTATCCTTTAGGCAATCTCAACCCTTTTTTAACCTTAATTCTTTGTAAGGATATTCATATGCCTGTCCCAAGCATGTTTAAATTGCCCTACAGTCTTAGCCTCTACCACCTCTGATGGGAGGCTATTCCACTTATCCACTACCCTTTCTGTGAAGTAATTTTTCCTTAAATTTCCCCTGAACCTCCCCCCCTTCAGTCTCAATGTATGCCCTCGAGTTCTAATACTTCTTTTCCTTTGAAGAATGTTTCCCTCCTGAACTTTGTTAAGACCCTTGACATATTTGAAAGTTTCTATCATGTCCCCCCTTTCCCTTCTCTGCTCCAAACTATACATGTTAAGATCTTTTAGCCTTTCCGGGTAAGTTTTGTGATGTAGGCCATGCACCATTTTAGTTGCCCTTCTTTGTACACTCTCTAATGTATTTATATCCTTCTGGAGATAGGGTCTCCAGAACTGGACACAGTATTCCAGATGGGGCCGTACCAATGACCTATACAGTGGCATTATCACTTCTTTTTTCCTGCTACTGATTCCTCTCCCTATGCAACCAAGCATCTGACTTGCCTTTCTCATTGCTTTGTTGCATTGCTTTCCTGCCTTCAAGTCACTTGAAATAATTACTCCTAAATCTCTTTCCTCCTCAGTAGTTTCCATTATAGTACCCTTGATACTATACTTAGCCTTTGGGTTTTTGAGACCCAAGTGCATGATTTTGCATTTTTTAGCATTAAACTGTAGTTGCCACGTTCTTGACCATTTCTCAAGCCTACCTAGGTCATTAATCATTTGTTTGACCCCTCCCGGTGTGTCTACCCTGTTGCATATCTTTGTATCATCTGCAAAAAGGCATATCTTCCCTTCAATACCATCTGCAATGTCACCAACAAAGATATTAAAGAGAACTGGACCAAGTACAGATCCCTGGGTTACTCCACTGGTAACATTTCCCTCCATAGATTGCACTCAATTAACTACGACTGTCTGTTTCCTATCCTGCAACCAGGTTCTTATCCATTTAACTGATTTATAATCCACCCCCAGGCTTTCAAGTTTATTTAGCAGTCTGCGATGTGGGACAGTGTCAAATGCCTTACTAAAGTCTAGATATGCTACATCTACAGCTCCCCCTTGATCTATTATTTTCATCACAGAGTCAAAAAAGTCAATAAGATTTGTTTGGCATGATCTCCCACCAGTAAATCCATGCTGTTTTGGATCCTGTAAGTTGTTTGATTTAAGATATTCCACTACTCTTTCTTTTAATAGTTTTTCCATTACTTTCCCTACTACTGATGTAAGGCTTACTGGTCTGTAGTTACTTGCTTCTTCCTTGCTTCCACTTTTGTGCAGTGGAACTACATTTGCTCTTTTCCAGTCCTCTGGAATAGCACCTGTATTTAGTGACTGGTTAAATAATTCTGTTAAAGGTGTAACCAGCACATCTTTTAGCTCTTTGAGTATCCTTGGGTGTATCCCATCTGGTCCCATTGATTTATCCACTTTTAGTTTTGAAAGTTCTGTTAGGACCTTCTCCTCTGTAAATGTATTTTCATCTACCTTATTTTTATTAATGTCCTTGCAACTTAACTGTGGCCCCATCCTTTCTTCTGTAGTAAATACTGAGCAAAAATAATTATTTAGGTGATCTGCTATTGCCTTGTCTCCCTCCACCAAATGCTCACTCTCTGTCTTAAGTCTTATTATTCCTCCATTTGATTTTCTCCTTTCACTTATATACTTAAAAAAAAGTTTTGCCCCCTTTATCTACTGACTGGGCCATTTTCTCCTCAGCTTCTGCCTTTGCACGTCTGATCACTTTCTTAGCATCCTTCCGTCTGTCCAGATACACCTCTTTGTCGTTATTATTTTGAGTCTGTTTGTATTTCCTAAAAGCCATCTTTTTTGCTTTCACACTAGTTGATACTTCTTTTGTGAACCACACTGGCTTCCTTTTCCTGGTGCTTTTCCTAACCATTTTGATACAAAGGTCTGTTGCACTTAGTATTGCACTTTTCAGTTTTTTCCACCTCTCCTGCACTCCTTCCAAGTTCCTCCAGTCTGCCAATGAATCACTTAAACATCTCCCCATTTTTGCAAAGTCAGCATTTCTAAAATCCAACACCTTTGTTTTTGTGTGACAGGAGGTGGATCCTGTCTTTATACTCAACCATACTGCTTGATGATCACTGGATCCCAGGTGCTCACCCACATATATATCAGATATCCTATCACCATTTGTAAGAATTAGATCTAATATTGAGTCTTTGTGAGTGGCCTCCCTCACCAATTGCTTGAGAGATGCTCCCTGTAAGGAATGTAGAAATTTGCCACTTGTAGCTGAACTTGCAAATGACCCCTCCCAATTTACATCAGGTAAATTAAAGTCTCCCATGATTATGACTTCTCCCTTTAAAGCCATTTTAGAGATGTCCAGCAATAGGTTCCTGTCCAAATCCTGCCCCTGGCCTGGTGGTCTATAGATCACCCCAATGCGAATAATGTCCTTCTTCCCAGTTTCTATGGTGACCCAAAGGGCCTCAGTTTTGGCTTCAATATTTTGTATTAAAGTAGCATTTATGCTTTTTTTCACATACATTGCTACCCCTCCTCCTATTCTTCCTATTCTATCCTTCCTAAATAAATTGTATCCTGGTATAGCTAAGTCCCAGTCATGATTCTCATTGCACCTAGACTCTGTAATTGCCACAAAATCCAGGTTATCCCTTGTCATTATCGCAATTAGCTCTGGAATTTTGTCTCCTAAGCTCCTAGCATTTGCAGACATAGCTTTAAGAATTTTGTCTGTGCATTTGTTATTAGTAGCCATGTCCAGAGCGTACAAAATAAATGACAAGTTTAAAGTTGAAATTACCTGTTTGGGGATGTTGCTCAGTATTTGTTTTCTTTTACTAATCAGTAATCATACTCTGTCCTTTACACCATGACTACACCTTACTAAATATAAAGATATAGTACACCTGACCACAATGGGTAAATGTTCAAAGGAGGTAAACACCAGTCAGTATGCAATAATAAACTGTTTCACCGAGCAACTTCCCCACACATGCAATGACATTTACAAGAAATCATTACATCAAGAAACATACATAAGTTTGTATAAGAGAGAACTGTAGTGAGCAGATTGGGATGCCTTTTCATAGGTTTTTAAAATCAGATAATGTGCATAAGATGAATTACATACTTTTGAGGCATTAAGGCAGACCATTTGTGGTAGTGTTGGTGTGTTGATATTTCCCTTCTGTTTTTCTTCGGTTTAACGCAGGTATAACGCTATTTTTATAATAACACTTTTATGTCAGCACTTCTATGGAAGCACATCCAGCCGATGGCTATCCAGCCGTATACTAGACTTTAAATAGGAACAATATCCATGTGAATGCAATGATTGCAAACTCCACCCAATACAAACCCCCTTTAAGCTAAGGCCATAAATTAGCTTAGAAAAACAGACATTACATACCAAGAAGGCAGCCAACTATATCTTTACAGAGAAAAACATACAAAAAAATAAATAAATCACTTTTTCAATATACCTAAACTATTCAATCATGATATTCATTTGACATAATCAGCAAATGCAGTACAACTTGCTGGGATGTGCAGTTCCACAAATCATACCTGTTGAGCAGTGCAGTATTATTGTTAGTAATAACCTCTGCATTGTACAGACTGTGACTATTTGTGTGTGCATTTGATAGCTGAGTGGTGTCCATTTTGTGTCTTTCACTCAACTTGCTATCCCTATATTCTATAACCTGAGGGGGCTTGGTGCGTCAGGTTTTATCTAATATAGGATTTTCACAAAGACATACTTTAATACGTATTTTTCTCTGTGATTTTAGTCACCATATCTCTCCTTTATCTCTGCTGGTGCTGACTACACTGTGCAGGGGTTTGGGTATGAGGTATTGTGCTGCTGTCAATTGTACTGTGTTACCTGATACTGCAAGTTATATCATGTCTGCTTCTGAGGGTAACGATTCTGGGGCTGAACACACTGCCGGTGTTGCTGAAGCCATAGATCCCTATGATGAGAATATAGCAGCTGTGGGCTCTGGTTCTGGGGGCTCCTTGCCCCCCAGTGGGACTGTGGCAACGGGGGTACATAATGACCCACCATGGAACGCTTTTTCCACGCTTCTACATACGCTAGTTAATAAACTAACACCCCCTATGGGACCCCCTATGCCGGTACAACCATATGTGGTCCCTGCAGCTAACCCGCTGTGGGCGGACAATTTATCTGCCCAATTGAAGAAGTTGAACCAGTCCCTGACTACTAAAAAGTCTGACCATCACTCGCCTAAGTCCAAGGGGTCCTCTAAGCGAGCGCTTGTCTCCTCACAATCCACTGCTGTCACTGACACCTCGTCTGATGAAGACGGCACTTACACTGACCCCACAGGTTCTGACTCAGATACGGCTAATGGGGAGGGTGGTTCACATGTCGATGTTCCTGATCTTTTGGAGGCTATTAAGTTAATTCTACAGATTACGGATGATCCCAAGCCATCCGTCCCTCCTAAGAAATCAAATAGGTTCAAGCGTCAGAAGGTGGTTAAACAAGTTTTACCTCACTCTGACCACCTAGTGGATATAGTCAGGAACCCTGGGAATACCCGGGTACAAAGTTTGTGCCTCAAAAGAAGATGCTGGCTCGCTATCCCCTCGCACCAGAGCTGTCTAAGAATTGGGAAACGCCTCCTCCAGTAGACTCACATGGGGCTAGAATGGTGGTTTCCTCAGCTCTACCTGTCACTACCGTCACGTCTCTAAAGGAGCCTACGGATAAACATGTGGAGCGTTGTCTGAAAGCGATTTACACCCTCATGGGTGCTGCACAAAGGGACACTATTGCAGCAACATGGGCTGCAGAGGCTATTGAAGCATGGGCCTTGGAGTTAGAAGCTGAAATCTCTTCTGACCATGCTAGACAATGCTTGTCATATATTGTCACAGCTTCTCGCTATATTAAAGAGGCGGCTTCCGATGCCGGTATTCTAGCAGCCAAGGCCTCTACTACGTCAGTCCTGGCTCGCCGGATGTTGTGGCTGAGATCCTGGTCTATGGATCTGGACTCTAGAAAAACCCTGGAGGTACTCCCTTTCAAGGGAGATATTCTGTTTGGGGAGGACTTAAATAAGATAGTGGCTGACTTGGCTACTGCCAAAACTGCCTGTCTGCCAAGTACCGCTCCTTCTGTGTCGAAGGCTAAAGGTACTTCCTTTCGCCCCTTTCGTCCTTCAGGTAAAGCAAAAGGTCAGGCGTACAACAAGCAGGCCCGCACTTCCAAACCTGGTAAGCCAAAGCCCAAAAGAGCCTGGGCGGCCCGTCAGCCAGCTTCCAAGGCCGATAAGCCTGCCGCATGACGGGGCTGGCCTCCCCCTGGGGGATCCCAGGGTGGGGGGCCGGCTTCTAGGGTATACCGAGGAATGGTTGAAGACCACTTCAGATGCCTGGGTACGGGAAGTCATCACTCGAGGTTACGCCATAGCCTTCAAAAACCGACCCCCTCATCGATTTTGCCAGACAGACGTCCCGTTGGACCAGACAAAGGCAAACACTCTGCATTCGGTGGTACAGACCCTCCTTGATACAGGAGTCGTAGTAAAGGTGCCTCTTGCGCAGAGGGGCCGGGGGTACTATTCTCCGCTGTTTCTAGTCCCGAAACCGAATGGGTCCTCCCGGCCCATTCTCAAACTCAAGGCATTGAACAGGTTTGTGAAGATTTCCAAGTTCCGTATGGAAACCCTTCGCTCTATAGTTCTGGCCTTAGACCCTGGGGACTACATGGTCTCCCTGGACATACAGGATGCTTACCTGCATATTCCTATAGCAGCGTCACATCAGCAATATCTGAGGTTTGCTATTGGCAACCTCCATTACCAGTTTCAGGCGTTACCTTTTGGTTTAACAACGGCTCCGCGAGTCTTCACCAAAGTCATGGCGGTGATGACGGTGGTACTCCGCCGTCAAGGGGTCAGGATACTGCCGTATCTGGACGACTTGTTAATCCTGGCAAATTCCCCAGAACTTCTCCTAAGTCATCTAGATATGACGGTCCGGTTTCTACAAGCCCACGGGTGGCTCATCAACTGGAAGAAATCCTCCCTGATCCCTGCTCAGAGCATGGTGCATCTGGGAGCGCTATTGGACACTCACAACCAGAGGTTGTTCTTGTGTCAGGAGAAAGTCCTGAAGCTTCAGGACAGGATTCGTTACTTCCTTTCTCGTCCGCAAGTGTCGATACATTCGGCGATGCAGGTGCTGGGCCTCATGATATCAGCATTCAACATGGTGGAGTATGCTCAATTCCATTCTCGCCCCCTCCAGAGGCTGATTCTAGCCAAGTGGGATGTCCTGCCTCACCGTATCAGGTCTCAAATGATCTCATTGACTCCGCAGGTCTGTCTGTCGCTGCTCTGGTGGTTCCAGGACCAACAATTGTGCAGGGGCCGTCCCTTCTGGATATCCAACTGGGTCCTGTTGACGACAGATGCCAGTCTAAGAGGTTTGGGCGTGGTGCTGGAGGAACACTCCCTTCAGGGTCGGTGGACCAAGGAGGAGTCCCTCCTCTCAATCAACATTCTGGAATTGCGGGCGGTCTTCAATGCATTGAACCTAGCCCAGCATTTAATTCAGAACCGTCCTGTTCAAGTGCAGTCGGACAACGCCACCACAGTGGCTTACATAAATCATCAAGGCGGCACTCGAAGCCGTCTGGCAATGAAGGAAGTCTCACGGATTCTACATTGGACGGAATGCCATCTACCGGCCATATCGGCAATCTTCATTCCGGGAGTCCTGAATTGGGAAACGGACTTTCTCAGTCGTCAGGACGTACATGCCGGCGAGTGGGGCCTCCATCCAGAAGTGTTTCAACTCCTAGTGGAAAAGTGGGGTCTTCCAGACGTAGGTCTGATGGCGTCTTGACACAATCACAAGGTTCCGGTCTTCGGAGCAAGGACAAGGGATCCTCAAGCAGCATTCGTGGATGCACTGGCGGTTCCCTGGAGGTTTCGGCTGCCGTACGTGTTCCCTCCGGTGTCACTCCTGCCCAGGGTAATTCGGAAGTTCAAGCAAGAAAAAGGAATTCTGCTTCTCCTAGCTCCAGCGTGGCCCAGACGGCACTGGTTCTCAGACCTGCAAGGCCTATTGTCAGAGCGTCCAATTCTACTTCCACAATGCCCAGACCTCCTCGTTCAGGGCCCCTGTGTCTACCAGGACCTAGCCCAGCTGTCTTTGACGGCGTGGCTTTTGAAGCTTCTGTCTTAAGGGCTAAAGGGTTTTCAGAGGCGGTCATTCAATCTATGTTGCGGGCCCGGAACCGGCTTCTGCTTGGATTTACTATAGGGTCTGGCATTTTTACTTTGTTTGGTGCGCATCTAACGATTATGATGCTTCCAAGTTTAGTATAGCCAAGTTGTTGGCTTTTCTTCAGCAGGGCCTGGACTTAGGCCTGCATCTGGCCTCCCTCAAGGTTCAAATATCTGCCTTGTCGGTGTGGTTTCAGAGAAAAATTGCGACCTTACCTTATGTGCATACCTTTACTCAGGGTGTGTTGCGTATCCAACCTCCGTATGTCCCGCCTGTGGCTCCTTGGGACTTGTCGGTGGTTTTGGAGGTGTTACAAGAGTCTCCGTTTGAACCTCTTGGTTCAGCTGATCTTAAGTGGCTTTCCATTAAGTTGGTGTTTCTGCTGGCTATTGCTTCAGCTAGAAGAGTGTCGGATTTGGGAGCCTTGTCCTGTAGTTCCCCATATCTGATATTTCACCGTGACCGGGCGGTTCTGAGGACTCGTCCCGGATATTTACCTAAGGTGGTCTCCTCGTTCCACCTTAACCAGGAGATTGTAGTTCTGGCACTTGTATCTCCTGAACTGACTCCCAAAGAGCGGTCTTTGGATGTGGTACAGGCTCTCCGTATCTATGTGAAGAGAACTGCTTCCATTAGGAAATCTGATTCTCTCTTTGTACTGTTTGGATTTCACAAACGGGGCTGGCCTGCTCACAAGCAGACTTTGGCCAGATGGATTAGAATGGTGATTGCACATGCTTATGTGAGGGCTGGTCGGTCGGCTCCTGCTCACATTATGGCCCATTCTACTCGGTCTGTTGGACCTTCTTGGGCGGCCTGCCGTGGTGCGACCCTTGAACAATTGTGCAAGGCGGCTACGTGGTCCTCAGTAAACACATTCATAAGGTTCTATGCCTTCGATACTGCCGCTTCCCAGGATGCTTCCTTTGGACGCTGGGTTCTTGTGCCCGCTACAGTGCGTTCCCTCCCATAAGGAACTGCTTTAGGACATCCCCAATGTCTATCCTTGTGGAGCCCCTTGTACCCCGCAGCAGAAAACGAGATTTATGGTAAGAACTTACCTTTGTTAAATCTCTTTCTGCGAGGTACACTGGGCTCCACAAGGCGCCCACCCTGACGCACTTAGCTTCTTTGGGTTGGTATGGCATTAGCCGCTGACACTTCTCCTGTCGTGCGAGTGTGGTGTATGTGGCTACCTACTGTTGTCGTCTCTTTTCCTGCTACTGCATTGGGCTGGTTAACTAAAAACTGAGCTCCTGTGCAGGGAGGCGGGGTTATAGGAGGAGGCGGCGCTGTGCATTCTGGGAACAGTCAAAGCTTTGAGCCTGTTGGTGCCTCGGATCAAGATCCTACTCTACACCCCAATGTCTATCCTTGTGGAGCCCAGTGTACCTCGCAGAAAGAGATTTAACAAAGGTAAGTTCTTACCATAAATCTCGTTTTATATATATAGATATATATAAAGTAAAACAAGCGCCTAATAGTGTCGGTGAGATAAAACCTGTGCAGTCAGGTGCAGTTATTAAAATAAATAACAACTTAGCTTCAAATACTTTCAGGCTGATGACATTTGGAAGCCGAACATGTAAAGAGAAAATAAAAGCAACATAGGCCCTCATTCCGAGTTGATCGGTCGGTATTTTTCATCGCATCGCAATGAAAATCCGCTTAGTACGCATGCGCAATATTCGCACTGCGACTGCGCCAAGTAATTTAACAATGAAGATAGTATTTTTACTCACGGCTTTTTCATCGCTCCGGCGATCATAATGTGATTGACAGGAAATGGGTGTTACTGGGCGGAAACACGGCGTTTTAGGGGCGTGTGGATGAAAACGCTACCGTTTCCGGAAAAAACGCAGGAGTGGCTGGAGAAACGGAGGAGTGTCTGGGCGAACGCTGGGTGTGTTTGTGACGTCAAACCAGGAACGACAAGCACTGAACTGATCGCACAGGCAGAGTAAGTCTGAAGCTACTCTGAAACTGCAAAGTAGTTTGTAATCGCAATATTGCGAATACATCGGTCGCAATTTTAAGAAGCTAAGATACACTCCCAGTAGGCGTAGGCTTAGCGTGTGTAACTCTGCTAAATTCGCCTTGCGACCGATCAACTCGGAATGAGGGCCATAGTGTGTACTGTTTTAAAACACAATATTTTACGGTGAAATCAGGAATTAGGAATGTGGCTCATTCCAATTATTTAAGTAAGCAGAACTGATAATGGAGACTGAAATACATTAAAAATATATAAAAAAGATGAAAGCTATAAAGGACAAAGTTTTCACTAAAGCTTAAAAGCTAGGAATGTGGCTCATTCCAATCAATGTTAAGCAAACGTGATAAAAAATAACAATTTAATAGGCACAATCCTGCCACGCTTAAAAGTAACAAATGTACAAGACAATTAAAACAAATAGGCAGTTCATCTGTCCATAAGTGCAGGTAGCACACGTACAGGATTGAAAAGTAAAAACAGCTTATCTGTCCGCATATAGGGAGTCCAAGGGGTAAGTAGCAGGTCCCTGTCCCAACGCGTTTTGTCCTATTAGGTGGACTTCATCAAGGGGATAATCATTATGGGCACAAACAGGATATTTATAGTGCTAGTGAGAGGTCACATGCTGAACATGTGGGTGTAACATCACTTCCTACACATCAAAACCATAACAAATGTTTAAAACAGTGGGTACTTGAAGTAAATGCAGAGATGTTATGTAACATAAGCAGATATTTATGAGACAATCAGATTGATAAGGACAGGAAAGAGCATAAAGTGAAAAACGACAGGTGGAACGCAAAAACGCGTCATTTCCGCCCGCGATGGCTTTGAGCCGCAAAATACATCACTTCCGCCGAAATTAAAACAATATTGAACCTGATGGTTTGAAGGTTTGTGCTGTCTGTGCTGTTATATGAAAGCATCCACAGGCAGCAACAGCATAGGGTAAGTGCACAGTGCAAGGAAAGGAATGGTAAGTGCTGTGCTTGGTGTCATACGGCGGTGGAGCGCAAACGTCACTTCCGCCTGGGGTTTGAGACGCACCTGCGTCATTTCCGCCAGGAGGTAAAGTTAAAAAAGAGAGACAAGAAACAAAAAAAACCATGGGCTGCTTCTTTTAGCAGGGTGGTTAGTGTGATAATTATACATTAAGGGAAGATATAAATAAGAATAAACGTAGTGCGGCGGTGGAACGCACATGTCTCTTCCGCCTAGGGTTTGAGACGCATCTGCGTCACTTCCGCCGGAGAATGAATTTAGTGACTGGTGTAAACATAAGGGGGGTAGTAGAGCAAACATGATGAAACAATATATATATATATTTACATGCGCTCTGCACTGCCAATAAAGATAATCTACCTGCTGAGTGCCCTTCTTCAATAAAAATAATATATCTGGTGTAACAGGTGGCACTCACGGACTTCTCACAAACAGAACCGGACTCTCCCGTATTTAATTCAACGTTTCAGACTTTAATAAACCTTCGTCAGGAAGGTTTATTAAAGACCGAAGCGTTGAAATCAAAATGGGAGTCCGGTTCTGTTTGTGAGAAGTCCGTGAGTGCCGTCTGTTACACCAGATATATATATATATATATATATATATATCAGTGATGTGCACCGAACATTTTTCGGGTTTTGTGTTTTGGTTTTGGATTCGGTTCCGCGGCCTTGTTTTGGATTCGGACGTGTTTTGGCAAAACCTCCCTGAAAATTTTTTGTGGATTCGGGTGTTTTTTTTACAAAAAACCCTCAAAAACAGCTTAAATCATAGAATTTGGGGGTCATTTTGATCCCATAATATTATTAACCTCAATAACCATAATTTCCACTGATTTCCAGTCTATTCTGAACACCTCACACCTCACAATATTATTTTTAGCCCTAAAATTTGCACCGAGGTCACTGAATGACTAAGCTAAGCGACCCAAGTGGCCGACACAAACACCTGGCGCATCTAGGAGTGGCACTGCAGTGTCAGACAGGATGGCACTTCAAAAAATAGTCCCCAAACAGCACATGATGCAAAGAAAAAAAAGAGGTGCACCAAGGTCGCTGTGTGACTACACTAAGCGACCCAAGTGGCCGACACAAACACCTGGCCCATCTAGGAGTGTCACTGCAGTGTCAGACAGGATGGCAGATTTAAAAAATAGTCCCCAAACAGCACATGATGCAAAGAAAAAAAGATGTGCAATGAGGTAGGAAGGTTTATTAAAGACCGAAGCGTTGAAATCAAAATGGGAGTCCGGTTCTGTTTGTGAGAAGTCCGTGAGTGCCGTCTGTTACACCAGATATATATATATATATATATATATATATCAGTGATGTGCACCGAACATTTTTCGGGTTTTGTGTTTTGGTTTTGGATTCGGTTCCGCGGCCTTGTTTTGGATTCGGACGTGTTTTGGCAAAACCTCCCTGAAAATTTTTTGTGGATTCGGGTGTTTTTTTACAAAAAACCCTCAAAAACAGCTTAAATCATAGAATTTGGGGGTCATTTTGATCCCATAATATTATTAACCTCAATAACCATAATTTCCACTGATTTCCAGTCTATTCTGAACACCTCACACCTCACAATATTATTTTTAGCCCTAAAATTTGCACCGAGGTCACTGAATGACTAAGCTAAGCGACCCAAGTGGCCGACACAAACACCTGGCGCATCTAGGAGTGGCACTGCAGTGTCAGACAGGATGGCACTTCAAAAAATAGTCCCCAAACAGCACATGATGCAAAGAAAAAAAAGAGGTGCACCAAGGTCGCTGTGTGACTACGCTAAGCGACCCAAGTGGCCGACACAAACACCTGGCCCATCTAGGAGTGTCACTGCAGTGTCAGACAGGATGGCAGATTTAAAAAATAGTCCCCAAACAGCACATGATGCAAAGAAAAAAAGATGTGCAATGAGGTATCTGTGTGGCTAAGCTAAGCGACCCATGTGGCCGACACAAACACCTGGCACATCTAGGAGTGGCACTGCAGTGTCAGACAGGATGGCAGATTTAAAAAATAGTCCCCAAACAGCACATGATGCAAAGAAAAAAAGAGGTGCACCAAGGTCACTGGATGGTTAAGCTAAGCGACCCAAGTGGCCGACACAAACAACTGGCCCATCTAGGAGTGGCACTGCAGTGTCAGACAGGATGGCACTTCAAAAAATAGTCCCCAAACAGCACATGATGCAAAGAAAAAAAGCGGTGCACCAAGGTCGCTGGATGGATAGTATACTTGACGACACAGAGGTAGGTAGAGCAGTGGACTACTGTACCGTACTGCTATATATTATATACTGGTGGTCAGCAAAATTATGCACTGTCCTCCTACTACTGCGCACAACAACTAAAATGCACCACAGGTATGGATGGATAGTATACTTGACGACACAGAGGTAGGTAGAGCAGTGGACTACTGTACTGTAGTACTGTACTGCTATATATTATATACTGGTGGTCAGCAAAATTATGCACTGTCCTCCTACTACTGCGCACAACAACTAAAATGCACCACAGGTATGGATGGATAGTATATTTGACGACACAGAGGTAGGTAGAGCAGTGGACTACTGTACCGTACTGATATAATACTGGTGGTCACTGGTCAGCAAAATTCTGCACTGTCCTCCTACTATATACTACAATGCAGCACAGATATGGAGCGTTTTTCAGGCAGAGAACGTATAATACTGGTGGTCACTGGTCAGCAAAACTCTGCACTGTACTCCTACTATATAATACTGGTGGTCCCCAGTCCCCACAATAAAGCACACTGAGCACAGATATTTGCAGCACACTGAGCACAGATATGGAGCGTTTTTCAGGCAGAGAACGTAGATATTTCTCTAACGTCCTAGTGGATGCTGGGGACTCCGTCAGGACCATGGGGATTAGCGGCTCCGCAGGAGACAGGGCACAAAAAGTAAGCTTTTAGGATCACATGGTGTGTACTGGCTCCTCCCCCTATGACCCTCCTCCAAGCCTCAGTTAGGTTTTTGTGCCCGTCCGAGCAGGGTGCAATCTAGGTGGCTCTCTTAAAGAGTTGCTTAGAAAAAGTTTTCAGGTTCTTTATTTTCAGTGAGTCCTGCTGGCAACAGGCTCACTGCTACGAGGGACTTAGGGGAGAGAAGTGAACTCACCTGCGTGCAGGATGGATTGGCTTCTTAGGCTACTGGACACCATTAGCTCCAAAGGGAGTCGGAACACAGGTCTCGCCCTGGGGTTCGTCCCGGAGCCGCGCCGCCGACCCCCCTTGCAGATGCTGAAGATTGAAGAGGTCCGGAACCAGGCGGCAGAAGACTTTCAGTCTTCATCAGGTAGCGCACAGCACTGCAGCTGTGCGCCATTGTTGTCAGCACACTTCACACAGCGGTCACGGAGGGTGCAGGGCGCGGGGGGGGGGGCGCCCTGGGCAGCAATGTATAATACCTGTATGGCGAAAAATACATCACATATAGCCCTTGAGGCTATATGGATGTATTTAACCCCTGCCAGATATCACAAACTCCGGAGAAGAAGCCCGCCGAAAAGGGGGCGGGGCCTATTCTCCTCAGCACACAGCGCCATTTTCCCTCACAGAAATGCTGGTGGGAAGGCTCCCATGCTCTCCCCTGCACTGCACTACAGAAACAGGGTTAAAACAGAGAGGGGGGGCACTGATTTGGCGATATGAATATATATTAAATGCTATAAGGGAGGAACACTAATATAAAGGTTGTCCCTGTATAATTATAGCGTTTTGGTGTGTGCTGGCAAACTCTCCCTCTGTCTCCCCAAAGGGCTAGTGGGTCCTGTCCTCTATCAGAGCATTCCCTATGTGTGTGCTGTATGTCGGTACGTGTGTGTCGACATGTATGAGGAAAATGTTGGTGAGGAGGCGGAGCAAATTGCCTGTAATGGTGATGTCACTCTCTAGGGAGTCGACACCGGAATGGATGGCTTATTTATGGAATTACGTGATAATGTCAACACGCTGCAAGCCGGTTGACGACATGAGACGGCCGGCGATCAAATTAGTACCTGTCCAGGCGTCTCAAACACCGTCAGGGGCTGTAAAACGCCCATTTACCTCAGTCGGTCGACACAGACCCAGACACGGACACTGATTTCAGTGTCGACGGTGAAGAAACAAACGTATTTTCCTTTAGGGCCACACGTTAAGGGCAATGAAGGAGGTGTTACATATTTCTGATACTACAAGTACCACAAAAAAGGGTATTATGTGGGATGTGAAAAAACTACCTGTAGTTTTTCCTGAATCAGATAAATTAAATGAAGTGTGTGATGATGCGTGGGTTTCCCCCGATAGAAAATTATTGGCGGTATACCCTTTCCCGCCAGAAGTTAGGGCGCGTTGGGAAACACCCCTTAGGGTGGATAAGGCGCTCACATGCTTATCAGAACAAGTGGCGGTACCATCTACAGATAGGGCCGTACTTAAGGAGCCAGCTGATAGGAGGCTGGAAAATATCCTAAAAAGTATACACACACATGCTGGTGTTATACTGCGACCAGCGATCGCCTCAGCCTGGATGTGCAGAACTGAGGTGGCTTGGTCGGATTCCCTGACTAAAAATATTGATACCCTTGACAGGGACAGTATTTTATTGACTATAGAGCATTTAAAGGATGCATTTCTATATATGCGAGATGCGCAGAGAGATATTTGCACTCTGGCATCAAGAGTAAATGCGATGTCCATATCTGCAAGAAGATGTTTATGGACACGACAGTGGTCAGGTGATGCAGATTCCAAACGGCACAAAGATGTATTGCCGTTTAAAGGGGAGGAGTTATTTGGGGTCGGTCCATGGGACCTGGTGGCCACGGCAACTGCTGGAAAATCCACCGTTTTTTACCCTAAGTCACATCTCTGCAGAAAAAGACACCGTCTTTTCAGCCTCAGTCCTTTCGTCCCTATAAGAGTCATATCTGCCCAGGGATAGAGGAAAGGGAAGAAGACTGCAGCAGGCAGCCCATTCCCAGGAACAGAAGCCCTCCACCGCTTCTACCAAGTTCTCAGCATGACGCTAGGACCGTACAGGACCCCTGGATCCTACAAGTAGTATCCAAGGGGTACAGATTGGAATGTCGAGACGTTTCCCCCTCGCAGGTTCCTGTAGTCTGCTGTACCAATGTCTCCCTCCGACAGGGAGGCAGTATTGAAAACAATTCACAAGCTGTATTCCCAGCAGGTGATAATAAAATTACCCCTCCTACAACAGGGAAAGGGGTATTATTCCACACTATATTGTGGTACTGAAGCCAGAAGGCTAGGTGAGACCTATTCTAAATCTGAAATATTTGAACACTTACAAAGGTTCAAATCCAGATGAAGTCACTCAGAGCAGTGATAGCGAACCGGGAAGAAGGGGACTATATGGTGTCCCGGGACATCAGGGATGCTTACCTCCATGTCCCAAAATTTGCCTTTCTCACCAAGGGTATCTCAGGTTCGTGGTACAGAACTGTCACTATCAGTTTCAGACGATGCCGTTGGATTGTCCAAGGCACCCCGGGTCCTTACCAAGGTAATGACCGAAATGAGGATTCGTCTTCAAAGAAAATGGACGACCTCCTGATAAGAACAAGGTCCAGAGAACAGTTGGAGGTCGGAGTAGCACTATCTCAAGTAGTTCTACGACAACACGGGTGGATTCTAAATATTCCAAAACCGCAGTTGTTCCGACGACACGTCTGCTGGTCCTAGGGATGATTCTGGACACAGTCCAGAAAAAGGTGTTTCTCCCAGAGGAGAAAGCCAGGGAGTTATCCGAGCTAATCGGGATCCTCCTAAAACCAGGAAAAGTGTCAGTGCATCATTGCACAAGAGTCCTGGTAAAAATGGTGGCTTATTACGAAGCGATTCCATTCGGCAGATTTCACGCAAGAACTCTTCAGTGGGATCTGCTGGACAAATGGTCCGGATCGCATCTTCAGATGCATCAGCGGATAACCCTATATCCAAGGACAAGGGTGTCTCTCCTGTGGTGATTACAGAGTGCTCATCTTCTAGAGGGCCGTAGATTCGGCATTCAGGATTGGATGCTGGTGACCACGGAGGCCAGCCTGAGAGGCTGGGGAGCAGTCACACAGGGAAAAAAATTCCAGGGAGTGTGATCAAGTCTGGAGAATTCTCTCCACATAAATATACTGGAGCTAAGAGCAAATTTATAATGCTCTAAACTTAGCAAGACCTCTGCTTCAAGGTCAGCCGGTATTGATCCAGTGGGATAACATCACGGCAGTCGCCCACGTAAACAGAAAGGGCGGCACAAGAAGCAGGAGGGCAGTGGCAAAACTGCAAGGATTTTTCGCTAGGCGGAAAATCATGTGATAGCACTGTCAGCAGTGTTCATTCCGGGAGTGGACGACTGGGAAGCAGACTTCCTCAGCAGGCACGACCTCCACCCGGGAGAGTGGGAACTTCATAGGGAAGTTTTCCGCATGATTGTGAACCGTTGGGAAAGACCAAAGGTGGACATGATGGCGTCCCGCCCGAACAAAAAACGGGACAGGTATTGCGCCAGGTCACGAGACCTTCAGGCGATAGCTGTGGATGTCCTGGTTACACCGTGGGTGTAACAGTCGGTGTATGTGTTCCCTCCTCTGCTTCTCATAACCAAGGTATTGAGAATTATAAGACGTAGAGGAGTAAGAACTATACTCGTGGCTCCGGATTGGCCAAGAGGGACTTGGTACCCGGAACTTCAAGAGATGCTCATAGAGGACTAAGGGCCTCAGGAGCTAAGAAGGGACTTGCTTCAGCAAGTACCATGTCTGTTCCAAGACTTACCGCGGCTGCGTTTGACGGCATGGCGGTTGAACGCCGGATTCTAAGGGAAAAGGCATTCCGGAAGAGGTCATACCTACCCTGGTCAAAGCCAGGAAGGAGGTGACCGCACAACGTTATCACCACATGTGGTGAAAATATGTTGCGTGGGTGAGGCCAGGAAGGCCCCACGAAGAAATTTCAACTAGGTCGATTTCTGCACTTCCTGAAAACAGGAGTGTCTATGAGCCTCAAATTGGGGTCCATTAAGGTTCAAGTTTCGGCCCTGTAGATTTTCTTCCAGAAAGAATTGGCTTCAGTTCCTGAAGTCCAGACATTTGTCAAGGGAGTATTGCATATACAGCCCCTTTTGTGCCTCCAGTGGCACCGTGGGATCTCAAAGTAGTGTTGGGATTCCTCAAATCATATTGGTTTGAACCGCTCAAATCTGTGGATTTGAAATATCTCACATGGAAAGTGACCATGCTGTTGGCCCTGGCCTCGGCCAGGCGATTGTCAGAATTGGCGGCTTTGTCTTACAAAAGCCCATATTTGATTTTCCATTCGGACGGGGTAGAACTGGGACTCGTCCCCAGTTTCTTCCTAGGGTGGTGTCAGCGTTTCACCTGAAACAACCTATTGTGGTGCCTGCGGCTACTAGGGACTTGGAGGACTCCAAGTTGCTAGACGTTGTCAGGGCCCTGAAAATATATATATATATAATTCCAGGACGGCTGGAGTCAGAAAGTCTGACTTGCTGTTTATATTGTATGCACCCAAAAAGCTGGGTGCTCCTGCTTCTAAGCAGACTATTGCTCGTTGGATTTGTAGTACAATTCAACTTGCACATTCTGTGGCAGGCCTGCCACAGCCAAAATCTGTAAATGCCCATTCCACAAGGAAGGTGGGCTCATCTTGGGCGGCTGCCCGAGGGGTCTCGGCTTTACAACTTTGCCGAGCAGCTACGTGGTCAGGCGGGAACACGTTTGTAAAATTCTACAAATTTGATACCCTGGCTGAGGAGGACCTGGAGTTCTCTCATTCGGTGCTGCAGAGTCATCCGCACTCTCCCGCCCGTTTGGGAGCTTTGGTATAATCCCCATGGTCCTGACGGAGTCCCCAGCATCCACTAGGACGTTAGAGAAAATAAGATTTTACTTACCGATAAATCTATTTCTCATAGTCCGTAGTGGATGCTGGGCGCCCATCCCAAGTGCGGATTGTCTGCATTACTTGTACATAATTATTGTTACAAAAATCGGGTTATTATTGTTGTGGGCCATCTTTTCAGAGGCTCCTTCGTTGTTATCATACTGTTAACTGGGTTCAAATCACAGGTTGTACGGTGTGATTGGTGTGGCTGGTATGAGTCTTACCCGGGATTCAAGATCCTTCCTTATTGTGTACGCTCGTCCGGGCACAGTACCTAACTGAGGCTTGGAGGAGGGTCATAGGGGGAGGAGCCAGTACACACCATGTGATCCTAAAAGCTTACTTTTTGTGCCCTGTCTCCTGCGGAGCCGCTAATCCCCATGGTCCTGACGGAGTCCCCAGCATCCACTACGTACTATGAGAAATCGATTTATCGGTAAGTAAAATCTTATTTTTCAGCACACTGAGCACAGATATTTGCAAGCACACTGAGCACAGATATTTGCAGCACACTGAACACAACTGAGAGAACGCTACACACGTCCTCTCCCTATCATCTCCAATGCACGAGTGAAAATGGCGGCGACGCGCGGCTCCTTATATAGAATACGAATCTCGCGAGAATCCGACAGCGGGATGATGACGTTCGGGCGCGCTCGGGTTAACCGAGCAAGGCGGGAAGATTCGAGTCCGCCTCGGAACCGTGTAAAATGGGTGAAGTTCGGGGGGGTTCGGATTCCGAGGAACTGAACCCGCTCATCTCTAATATATATACACACACACATACGGACCCCCCCTGACTAAATCCTGCGTTTGCCCCTGCACCTCACTCCCCCTTTGACACTGCCGCCACTGCCTGTCTTTGGCTTACTCTGGCATACTGTACCTCCCAACTGTCCCGATTTTCACGGGACAGTACCATTTTTGTGGGACTGACCCGCTGTCCCTCCCGCGGGCAGCAGTGTCCCGCGGTGGTGGTGTGTGGGGGGGGGGGGGGGGCAGTTGAGAGGCTCCTGTCACTGCTGCTCTGCTTTGCGCTTCTATTCATGAGTGACAGAGGGAGAGGGGTCATGCCAGCAGCTCACAGAGCACTGGCCATGCCCCCTTCAGTGACGGACTAGGGGCGTGGCTTACGATCAATGTATCACTGCGATGCCACGCCCCTTTTAGCCACGTGTTCATCCCTCTTTCAGGATAAAGAAAGTTGGGAGGTATGCTATGGTCACTCTGAGTGCGGTCCATGCAGAGGAACCGCGCTGCAGTTCTAGGCCCAGGACCTATTCTCATCACCCTTTCCTTCTCTCTATCACACTCTCACCCTCTGCTACTGCTGTTACCCTCTCCCTGGTATCACCCAATGCTGTCACCCTCTCCCTGGCGTCACGTTCTTCCTGTCACCCTCTCCCTGTCACCCACTGCTGTCACCTTCTCCCTGTCACCCTCTCCCTGGCGTCACGTTCTTCCTGTCACCATCTCCCTTGTATCACCCTCTCCCTGTCGCCCTCTCGCTGGCATCACCCTCTCCCTGTCACCCACTACTGTCACCTTCTCCCTGGCATCACGTTCTTCCTGTCACCCTCTCCCTGGTGTCATGCTCTTCCTGTCACCCTCTCCCTGGTGTCATCCTCTCCCTGTCACCCACAGTTGGCACTGACTGCTGCCACCCTATCCCTGTCGCCCTCTTCCTGTCACCAGCTTCCTGTCATCACCCTCTCCTGTCACCCACTGCTGTCATCCAATACTGTCACACTCTCCCTGGCATCACACACTTCCTGTCACCCACAGTTGGCACCGACTGCTGCCACCCTCTACCTGTCACCCTCTTCCTGTCACCAGCTCCCTGGCATCACACTCTTCCTGTCATGCTTTGCTGGCTATTTTGTTGTCCAGGACTTTCATTAACTTAATAGCATCGCTCAAGTGACAATATTAAGTTAATGGAAGCTCTGGACAACAAAATTGCACTCATGTCCTCATCCCACTCCCTCCCCAGTCCTAAACACTAATATATATTTTTTTATTTGATAAAAATTGACAATATATTAGTCGCCTGCTCATCACAAATTTCGGTAGTGGACTGAGATGCAAATTAGTGGTGGGGGGGTTGGGGTAGTTGATGGCGATTTTGTAAGCCATTGACGGAAGCTGTGGCAGGAGTAGCGGGCATCAGGGGCGGCGGCAGCTGGCATCGGCTCAGGTGCAGTAGTGAGTGGCGGTAGGGGTCATCGACGGAACGCAGTGGACATTATCGCTGCAGTGCCTCACCAGCCACTGACCTCACCGCACGCCACTGTAGTGACATGATGTGAGGAGGGTAATGGAGGTCGCAAGAAGAGTTATATAGTGGGTGGAGCAGGATCCCCAGCAGCACACAGTATATTAGGAGATGCATAATATGTCATGGCAGTGACATGATGTGAGGAGGGGAATGGAAGTAGCACAAATCCACACACTGAGAGTTATATAGTGGAAGTAGCAGGGTCCACCAGCAGCACAGAGTTTATCAGGAGATGCATAATGTGCTGCGCTATATAAGAAACTAAATAAATTGATAATTTCACAGGGGCACTGACATGATATGAGGAGGGGAATGGAGGCAGTAGAAAGCCACAGACTGAGAGTTGTATAGTGGGAAGAGCAGGGTCCCTTGGGGGAACCAAAAAGGGGTCTGGCCACTACACAAAGTGGGTCAGGGAAGAAACATCTCCAACCAACATAAATTAACGAACAACTATCATTCTAATTTACCATCCTTATCCCGTAGCGATGCACCGGTATTCAGCTAGTACAGTATATCTGTAGAACTAAAGCATGCAGTACCCCAGATATATTAATAGAGCTAATACTTGATATATATCCTTACAATTAAAGACACTCATTACCCCATATATATCCTTACAACTAAAGATGCTCATTACCCCATAAATATCTGTAGAACTAAAGGCGTTCATTACCACATATATACCCTTACAACTAAAGGCATTCATTACCACATATATACCCTTACAACTAAAGACATTCATTACCCCATATATATCCATACAACTAAAGGCACTCATTACCCCATATATATCCATAGAACTAAAGGCACTCATTACCCCATATATATCCTTACAACTAAAGATACTCATTACCCCATAAATATCTGTAGAACTAAAGGCATTCATTACCACATATATACCCTTACAACTAAAGACACTCATTACCCCATATATATCCATACAACTAAAGACACTTATTACTCCATATAAGGAAATTTATTGTAGACTTACCATTGTTAACTCTCTTTCTGCGAGGTACATTGGGTCTCACTTTCACAGGGAAACATCAGGGTTTGGAGTTAATCTTGATCCAGATGCATCCTGGGACAGCCTAAAGCTTTAGCCTGTTGGTGCCTCTGGATCAAGATCCACTGTACACCCCGATGTTTCTCTGTGGAAAACAATGTAACCTGCTGCAGAAATATCCTTACAACTAAAGACACTCATTACCCCATATATATCTGTAGAACTAAAGACACTCATTACCCTATATATATCTGTAGAACTAAAGGCACTCATTACCCCATATATATCTGTAGAACTAAAGACACTCATAACCCCATATATATTTGTAGAACTAAAGGCACTCAATACCCGATACATATTTGTAGAACTAAAAGCACTCATTACCCCATATATATCCTTACAACTAAAGACTGTAGAACTAAAGGCACTCAATACCCGATACATATTTGTAAAACTAAAGGCGCTCATTACCCCATATATATCCTTACAACCAGGGGCTAAAGTGAGCCGGAACGGGGCGGAACTGCGTTCCGTCAGTTCCACTTGGAGACGGAACGCAGTTCCACCTCCCCCGGCTCACCTAACCCGATGTCCCGGCGCTGCAGGGAGATGCCGGGCGGCCGCTGTTATCAGCGGCGCACGGCTCTCCCCGCACAGCGGCAGCCGGAGGCAGGAGCTCAGTACTGAGCTCCTGCCTCCGGCTCTGTCAGTACGCGCTATGGGAGAGACGTCATGACGCCTCTCCCATAGTGCCAAGGAGCGGGCGCCAAGAGAGGACTGCGGCGGGAGCGGGGCTTGGTAAGTATGGTGCCTCTCTCTCCCCCCCCTCCCATATGTGCACTACTAGCGGCGCTGTTATTGGGGGGTCTATACTACTGGGGGCAAACTACTGGGGGGCTATACTACAGAGTGGCCAAACTACTGGGGGGCTATACTACAGAGGGCAAACTACTGGGGGGCTATACTACAGAGGGGCAAACTACTGGGGGGGCTATACTACAGAGGGGCAAACTACTGGGGGCTATACTACAGAGAGGCAAACTACTGGGGGGCTATACTACAGAGGGGCAAACTACTGGGGGGCAAACTACTGGGGGGCTAGACTACAGTGGGGCAAACGACTGGGGGGCTATACTACAGAGGCAAACTACTGGGGGCTTTACTACTGGGGCAAACTCCTGGTGGGCTATACTACAGAGGCAAACTACTGGGGGCTTTACTACTGGGGCAAACTACAGAGGGGCAAACTACTGGGGGGCTTTAATACTGGGGACAAACTACAAAGGGGCAAACTACTGGGGGGCTTTACTACTGGGGGCATTACTACAAGGGGGCAAACTACAGGGGGGCTGGGGAAAACTACTGGGGGCATTACTAACGGGGCTAAACTACATGGGGCAATACTACTGGGGCCATTACCACTGGGAGGCTAAACTAAAGGGGGGGGGGGAGTAAATTACTGGGTTCATAACTGCAGGGGCATTACCAGTGGGGGCATGACTACTGGGGCTAAACTACAGGGGGCTAAATGACTGGGGGCATTACTACAGGCAACATTACTACTGGGGGCAATACTACACAGGGGCATTACCATTAAGGTCATTACTGATGGGGTGCACTGCTAATGAGGGCATTGTAAAGGGGACACTTCATAAGGGGCACCACTCTTGGGGACATAAGGGGCACTACTATTGCAGGTATTGCATAAGGGGCACTACTACTGTGGGCATAGTATAAGGGGTGCTACTGCTGTGGGCATTACTGTATGGGCTGACAAAGAAGCTGAGCTCCTGGTCCGCCCTCCTTCGCTCCGCCCCTACCATCGCCGCCGCACTGGGAGCCCTGGTTCCAGACTCCCAGCTGCAGCGGATCTGGGACCAGGCTCGCTTTATAATCCTTGCCGCCGCATCGCGCTTCTGTGACTGCGGCGCTACTAGTTCAAATCTGTCGCTGATTGGCTGCCGGTCCGCAGCAGTTTCGAAATATTAGCACCGTGGTCACAGGAGCTCGATGCGGCGGCAGGGATAATAAAGCCAGTCTGGTTCCCGATCCACTGCAGCCGCCCTCAGCCTCCTCTGCCGCCTCGCCCTCGGACCTCTGCATGCCTACAGCCTCCTCCTCCGCACTATCTCCGAGGCCCACAGCCTTCTCCACTCCACGCCTACCACAGCCTACTCATCCACAGCACCGCAGACCACCGCCGCTGCTAAACAGGTAATCTTACCCTGCTGCCTTTCTCTCTCTCTAGTGCCTACTGTCTGCCCCTGCTGTCACTCTCCATGTCCCTGCTGTCACTTTGCATGTCCCTGCTGTCATTTTCCATGTCCCTGCTGTCACTCTATAATGTGAATTTCGGCTCATTCTGTATGCTATAATGTGAATGGTGGCTCATACCGTGTGCTATAATGTGAATTTTGGCGCATACCGTGTGCTATAATGTGAATTTCGGCTCATACTGTGTGCTATAATGTGAATTTCGGCTCATACCGTGTGCTGTAATGTGTATTTCGGCTCATACTGTGTGCTATAATGTGAATTTCGGCTTATACTGTGTGGTGTAATGTGAATTTGGCTCATACTGTGTGGTGTAATGTGAATCTCGGCTCATACTGTGTGGTATAATGTGAATTTCGGCTCATACTGTGTGCTATAATGTGAAAGGGGTCCTGTTATTGTGGTGTATAAGGGGTATATGGTGTGGTAAACTACACTGAAGGTCACACCCCCTTTTGTGTGGCCATGCCCCCTTTTTCAGGAGCGCGCACGCCATCGGCGCGCACATAATTACAACCTTCACTTTTCCATACCCCCACTTCAAAATTTACACTTGGGTGCTACTACTGTGGGCATTATTACTATTGTGTGACCACGCCCCTTTCTTTTTGAGACCACACCCCCTTTTTGCCACGCGCGCCTACGGCGCGTGCAATGCCTTTGTTACATGGGCGCCGTGGGGAGGGGGGTGAGTTCCACCACCTCTCTAGGACCACTTTAAGCACTGCTTACAACTAAAGACTGTAGAACTAAAGGCACTTGTTACCCCATATATATTTGTAGAACTAAAGGCACTCGTTACCCCATATATATCTGTAGAACTAAAGGCACTCATTACCCCATATATATCTGTAGAACTAAAGGCATTCGTTACCTGATATATATTTGTAGAACTAAAGGCACTCATTACCCCATATATATCTGTAGAACTAAAGGCATTCGTTACCTGATATATATTTGTAGAACTAAAGACACTCATTTATTTATTTATTTATTAACAGTTTCTTATATAGCGCTGCAAATTCCGTTGCGCTTTACAATTGGAAATAACAATGGTATAACAAACTGGGTGATAACAAACAGGCATAGAGGTAGGAAGGCCCTGCTCGCAAGCTTACAATCTATAGGGAAATAGGCATGTATACACAAGGAAAGGTGCTATCGATTGAATAGTTGTCCGCCAGATTGCAAAGGTTCTTGGTGGGCTGTATGATATGGGCACGATATGATGAACCGTGTTCAAGGGAAAGGGGAAGTGAAGAATGAGAAGACATGCGAGGATATGTGTGGACTGTACAGAGTGGATGCAATTTGATAGGAAGGGTTATGAAAGTTATGTGGGCGGTTCTGGAATTTGATATGCTTGCCTAAAGAGGTGAGTTTTCAGGGAACGCTTGAAGGTTTGGAGACTTGAGGAGAGTCTTGTTCGTGGTAGGGCATTCCACAGAGTGGGTGCAGCCCGATGAAAGTCTTGCACTCATCAGTGGGAGCGAGTAATGAGTGTGGATGAGAGACGCAGGTCTTGTGAAGAGCGAAGAGGTTGGGTTGGGAGATATTTTGAGAGGTCGGGTTGGGAGATATTTTGAGATAAGCAAAGTGATGTACGTTGGTGTAGTTTGGTTAATGGCCTTGTGTGTGAGAAAAAGTATTTTATATTGAATGCAGTAGAATACAGGTAAACAATGGAGGGACTGACAGAGTGGATCTGCAGATGATGAACGTCTAGTGAGGAAGATTAGCCTCGCCGCTGCATTCAGAATGGATTGTAGTGGTGAGAGTCTCATTTTGGGAAGACCAGTTAGGAGACTATTGAAATAATCAATGCGGGAGATAATGAGAGCGTGGAATAGAGTTTTAGCAGTGTCTTGTGTAAGGTACGGTCGTATTTTGGATATGTTTTTTAGATGCATGTAACATGATCTTGAGACAGATTGAATGTGTGGAACAAAGGACAGATCAGAGTCAAGGATGACACCTAGGCATCGAGCTTGTGGGGTAGGGTAGATAGTCGAGTTTTCAACAGTGATAGAGATGTCAGGTTGGTACCTACTATTGGCCGGTGGAAATATAATTAACTCTGTCTTTGAAATATTAAGTTTGAGTTGGCGAGATGTCATCCAGGATGAAATGGCAGAAAGGCATTCAGTGACACGGTCCAGTGCAGATAGGGACAAGTCAGGGGAGGATAGGTAGATTTGAGTATCATCTGCGTACAGATGATACTGAAATCCAAACGAGCTGATTAGTTTACCAAGAGATGAGGTATAGATAGAGAAAAGCAGAGGACCCAAGACTGAGCCTTGCGGTGCTCCAACTAAAAGAGGTAGCAAAGAGGAGGTAGATTCAGAGAAAAGAACACTGAAGGAGCGATTAGATAGGTAGGATAGGAACCAAGAAAGGGCTGTGTCTTTAAGACCTAGGGATTGTAGTGTCTGTATGAGAAGAGAGTGGTCTACAGTGTCAAATGCAGCAGATAGATCTAGAAGAATAAGTAGTGAGTAATGGCCTTTAGACTTCGTAGTGACCAAATCATTAATCACTTTAGTCAGTGCTGTTTCTGTGGAGTGTTGGGAACGGAAGCCTGACTGAAGTGGGTCCAATAAAGTGTATGAGTTAAGAAAGTGAGTGAGTCGAGTGTAGGCAAGTCTCTCAAGTAGCTTAGAGAGACAAGGGAGCTGAGAGATAGTTTGAGAGAGCATTAGGGTCAGAATTTTTTTTTTTTAAATGGGAGTAATCACTGCATGCTTGAAGAGTGAAGGAAAAGTACCAGTAGAGAGAGAGAGAGATTACAGATGTTAGTTAAGGTAGGGATGAGCACCAGAGACAGAGCTTTACTTATTTGTGAGGGTAAAGGATCAAGAGGAGAGGTAGTAGAGAAGCAGGATGAGAAGAGTGATGATACTTCATCATCATTTGTGGGATCAAATGAAGAGAGAGTGCCAAAGGGTTCAGGTAAAGAACGGAGCAGGTCACTGGCTGCCGAAGAGCATACCATTTCATCTCGGAACTTATCAATCTTCTCCTTGAAGTAGGAAGCAAGATCCTGTGCCTTGATAGTGGCTGGTGGGGTAGGTGAGGGAGGATTCATTAGTGATTTAAATGTATTAAAGAGTCATTTTGGGTTAGAGGCTTGAGCAGAGATAAGAGTTTAGAAATATGTTTGTTTGGCAGTGTCCAGGGCATTTCTATAAGAGTGGTAGACAGTCTTATATGTGAGGAAGTCACTTGAAATACGAGATTTACGCCACTGACATTCAAGTTTTCGTGTGAGTTTTTGTAGTTGTCTTGTTAATTTGGAGTGCCATGGTTGACATCTAGGCCTACGTGGAGTGTGATGGGTAGCTGGAGCCACTTCATCAAGGGCTAGTTCTAGAGTCTCGTTCAGGTGTGATCCAGCCATCCCTGGAGAGGTGAATGCAGAAATAGGTGAAAGCAGTTGTTGGAGTGAAGTGGAAAGTTCTTGAAGATTAATTGTGTTAATATTTCTGTGGGTTTGAGGAAGATTGGAGGACTTCAGCAACACAGGGTTTGAATTAAGGAGGAGAGCATGCAGGTGATAAGGTTGTGATCTGAGAGGGGGAAAGGAGTGTTAATGAGTTCAGAGACAGAGCATAGTCTGGTGAATACTAGATCAAGGCAGTGGCCCTCCTGATGATTAGAGGAGTCAGTCCATTGGGAGAGGCGAAGAGAGGAGGTTAGAGAGAGTAGTTTGGAGGCGTGAGCAGCAGGTTTTGGACAATCAATAGCAATATTGAAATCACCCATGATAATGGTGGAGATGTCAGAGGTAGGAAGTGAAAGAGCCAGGCAGAAAGATCTTCCAGAAATTGTTTGGGATGCCCAGGTGGGCGGTAGATAGCTGCAACACGCAGAGAGAAAGGAGAGTAAACCCTAATGGAATGTACTTCAACTGATGTAAATGTGAGTGATGGAACCTGTGGTAGAACAGTGTATGCAACAGATTGGGAAAGTAAACGTCCAACTCCTCCTCCTTTATGGTTACCAGGCCTGGGGGTTTGTGTAAAGTGGAGACCACCATGTGCCAGTGCTGCATGGGAGGCTGTGTCAGATTATGTGAGCCAGGTTTCTGTTATAGCCAGCAGATTGAAGTTGTTGGATATGAAGAGGTAATGGATGGATGTTAATTTGTTACAAACAGAGCGTGCATTCCATAAGGCACAATTCTCTTACGTCCTAGAGGATGCTGGGGACTCCGTAAGGACCATGGGGAATAGACGGGCTCCGCAAGAGACATGGGCACTAAAAAGAACTTTAGATATGGGTGTGCACTGGCTCCTCCCTCTATGCCCCTCCTCCAGACCTCAGTTTGATACTGTGCCCAGAGGAGACTGGGTGCATTACAGGGAGCTCTCCTGAGTTTCCCTGTAAGAAAGAATTTTGTTAGGTTTTTTATTTTCAGGGAGCCCTGCTGGCAACTGAGGAGAGAGAAGCAGACCTACTTAAATGCTAGGCTCTGCTTCTTAGGCTACTGGACACCATTAGCTCCAGAGGGAGTCGGAACGCAGGTCTCCCCTCGCAGTTCGTCCCGGAGTCGCGCCGCCGTCCTCCTCACAGAGCCGGAATCTAGAAGCCGGGTGAGTATAAGAAGATAGAAGACTTCAAAGGCGGCAGAAGACTTCAGATCTTCACTGAGGTAACGCGCAGCGGTAACGCTGCGCGCCATTGCTCCCACATAAAACACACACGGCAGGCACTGATGGGTGCAGGGCGCAGGGGGGGCGCCCTGGGCAGCAATTTTACACCTCCAGGACTGGCATGAATATATATAAAGGCTGAGGGCTATATATAGGTAACCCCCGCCAGTTTTTTAAAAAATCGAGCGGGACCGAAGCCCACCGCTGAGGGGGCGGAGCTTGATCCTCAGCACTCACCAGCGCCATTTTCTCCACAGCACACCGCTGAGAAGCTGGCTCCCTGGACTCTCCCCTGCTGAACACGGTGACAGAGGGTTTTAAAGAAGGGGTGGGGGGGGGGGCACATAATTGGCGCAGTAGATATATATATATATATATATAAGCGCTATATCTATCTGGGAATTTTTTCCAGGGTCATTGGCGCAGGGTGTGTGCTGGCATACTCTCTCTCTGTCTCTCCAAAGGGCCTCGTGGGGGAACGGTCTCCAGATTAGAGATTTCCCTGAGTGTGTGGTGTGTCGGTACGCGTGTGTCGGCATGTCTGAAGCGGAAGGCTCTTCTAGGGAGGAGGTGGAGCAAATGAGTGTGGTGTCTCCGTCGGCAATGCAGACACCTGACTGGTTGGATATGTGGAACATTTTAAATGCAAATTTGAATTTATTGCACAAAAGGTTGGACAAAGCAGAGTCCAGGGAATGTACAGGGAGTCAAGCACTGCCTTTCACTATGTCGCAGGGACCTTCTGGGTCTCAAAAGCGCCCACTATCACAAGTCGTAGACACTGATACCGACACGGATTCTGACTCCAGTTTCGACTATGATGATGCGAAGTTGCAGCCGAAATTGGCTAAAAGTATTCAGTACATGATTATTGCAATAAAAGATGTGTTGCATATCACAGATGACTCCTCTGTACCAGACACGAGGGTCCACATGTTTAAAGAAAAGAAGCCTGAGGTTACTTTTCCCCCTTCACATGAACTAAATGAGTTGTTTGAAAGGGCTTGGGAAACTCCAGACAAGAAACTGCAGATTCCCAAAAGGATTCTTATGGCGTATCCTTTCCCGGCTAAGGACAGGATACGGTGGGAATCCTCCCCAAGGGTGGACAAAGCGTTGACACGCTTATCCAAAAAGGTAGCGTTGCCATCTCAAGATACAGCGACCCTCAAGGATCCTGCTGATCGCAGGCAGGAGACTACCTTGAAGTCAATTTACACACATACTGGTACATTACTCAGACCGGCGATAGCGTCGGCTTGGGTTTGTAGCGCTGTAGCAGCGTGGACAGATACCTTATCTGCTGACATTGATACGCTGGATAAGGAAACCATTTTATTGACCCTGGGTCATATTAAGGATGCTGTCCTATATATGAGAGATGCTCAGAGAGGCGTTGGCCTACTGGGTTCCAGAGCCAGCGCTGTGGCGATTTCTGCTAGGCGAGCCCTATGGACCTGACAATGGACGGGTTATGCCGACTCGAAGAGGCATATGGAGGTTTTGCCTTACAAGGGTGAGGAATTGTTTGGGGAAGGTCTCACGGACCTGGTTTCCACAGCTACTGCAGGTAAATCAACTTTTTTGCCTTATGTTTCCTCACAGCCTAAGAAAACACCACATTATCAGTCCTTTCGGTCGCATAAAACCAAGAGAGTACGGGGATCTTCCTTTCTTGCCAGAGGTAAGGGCAGGGGGAAAAAGCTGCCAACTACAGCTAGTTCCCAGGAGCAGAAGTCCTCCCCGGCTTCTACAAAATCCACCGCATGACGCTGGGGCTCCGCTGAGGGAGTCTGCCCCAGTGGGGGCACGTCTTCGACTTTTCAGCCATGTCTGGGTTCAATCACAGGTGGATCCCTGGGCAATAGACATTGTTTCCCAGGGTTACAAGCTGGAATTCGAAGAGGTGCCTCCTCGCCGGTTTTTCAAATCGGCCTTACCAGCTTTTTCCCCGGAGAGGGAAGTAGTTTTAAATGCAATTCAAAAACTGTGTCTTCAACAAGTGGTGGTCAATGTTCCCCTGCTTCAACAGGGGACGGGGTACTACTCAACCCTGTTTGTGGTCCCAAAACCGGACGGTTCGGTCAGACCCATTCTGAATTTAAAATCATTAAACCTATACTTGAAAAGGTTCAAATTCAAGATGGAATCGCTCAGAGCGGTCATCGCCAGCCTGGAGGGGGGGATTATATGGTGTCCCTGGACATAAAGGATGCATACCTTCATGTCCCCATATATCCTACTCATTAGGCGTTCCTGAGATTTGCTGTACAGGATTGTCATTACCAATTTCAGACGTTGCCGTTTGGGCTTTCCATGGCCCCGAGGATTTTCACCAAGGTAATGGCAGAAATGATGGTGCTCCTGCGCAAGCAGGGAGTCACAATTATCCCGTACTTGGACGATCTCCTAATAAAAGCGAGATCGAGAGAACAGTTGCTGAACAGCGTATCACTCTCCCTGAGGGTGTTGCAGCAGCACGGCTGGATTCTCAATCTACCAAAGTCACAGTTGGTTCCAACGACCCGTTTGCCTTTCTTAGGCATGATTCTGGATATGGAACAAAAAAGGGTTTTCTCCTGATGGGAAAGGCCCAGGAACTCCAAAACGTGGTCAGGGACCTGTTAAAGCCAAAAAGGGTGTCGGTCCATCAATGCACTCAAGTTCTGGGAAAGATGGTGGCGTCTTACGAGGCCATTCCATTCGGCAGGTTCCATGCGAGGACTTTTCAGTGGGACCTTCTGGACAAGTGGTCCGGGTCACATCTACAGGATTCATCAGATGATCAGCCTGTCCCCCAGGGCCAATGTGTCTCTCCTGTGGTGGCTGCAGAGTGCTCACCTTCTAGAGGGTCGCAGGTTCGGCATTCAGGACTGGGTTCTGGTAACCACGGATGCGAGCCTCTGAGGATGGGGAGCAGTCACACAGGGAAGAAACTTCCAAGGTCTATGGTCAAGCCAGGAGGCTTGTCTACACATCAACGTACTGGAATTAAGGGCCATATACAACGGCCTTCGTCAAGTGGAGAATTTGCTTCGCGACCTACCGGTTCTGATTCAGTCAGATAACGTCACCACAGTGGCTCATGTAAACCGTCAAGGCGGAACAAAGAGCAGAGTGGCAATGGCGGAAGCCACCAGGATTCTTCACTGGGCGGAAAATCATGTAAGTGCTCTGACAGCAGTCTTCATTCCGGGAGTGGACAACTGGGAAGCGGACTTCCTCAGCAGACACGATCTACATCCAGGAGAGTGGGGACTGCATCAGGAAGTCTTCGCAGAGATTGCAAGTCAGTGGGGACTGCCTCAAATAGACATGATGGCGTCACGCCTCAACAAGAAACTTCCGAGGTATTGCGCCAGGTCAAGGGACCCTCAGGCGGTAGCAGTGGACGCCCTGGTGACACCGTGGGTGTTCCAGTCGGTCTATGTGTCCCTCCTCTTCCTCTCATCTCAAAGATATTGAGAATCATAAGACGAAGAGGAGTACAGACAATTCTCATTGTTCCAGATTGGCCTCGAAGGGCCTGGTATCCGGATCTGCAGGAAATGCTAACAGAAGATCCGTGGCCTCTTCCTCTCAGAGAGGACCTGTTGCAACAGGGGCCCTGTCTGTTCCAGGACTTACCGCGGCTACGTTTGACGGCATGGCGGTTGAACGCCGGATCCTAGCGGAAAAGGGCATTCCGGATGAGGTCATTCCTACTCTGATAAAGGCTAGGAAGGACGTGACAGCAAAACATTATCACCGTATATGGAGGAAGTATGTGTCTTGGTGTGAGTCCAGGAATGCTCCTCCGGAAGAATTCCATCTGGGCCGTTTCCTTCACTTCCTACAGACTGGAGTGAATTTGGGCCTAAAATTAGGCTCCATTAAGGTTCAGATTTCGGCCCTATCCATTTTTTCCAGAAGGAATTGGCTTCTCTTCCAGAAGTCCAGACTTTTGTGAAGGGAGTGCTCCATATCCAGCCTCCTTTTGTGCCTCCAGTGGCACCATGGGACCTTAACGTGGTGTTAAGGTTCCTTAAGTCTCACTGGTTTGAGCTTCTTCAAACGGTGGAATTAAAGTATCTCACTTGGAAAGTGGTCATGTTGTTGGCCTTGGCATCGGCAAGACGAGTGTCTGAGTTGGTGGCTTTATCTCACAAAAACCCCTATCTGATTTTCCATGTGGATAGAGCGGAGTTGCGGACTCGTCCTCAATTTTTGCCTAAGGTGGTCTCATCTTTTCATATGAACCAACCTATTGTGGTGCCTGTGGCTACAAGGGACTTGGAGGATTCCGAGTCCCTTGATGTGGTCAGGGCATTGAAAATTTATGTGGCCAGAACGGCTCGAGTTAGGAAAACAGAGGCACTGTTTGTCCTGTATGCAGCCAACAAGGTTGGTGCTCCTGCTTCTAAGCAGACTATTGCTCGCTGGATCTGTAACACGATTCAGCAGGATCATTCTACGGCTGGATTGCCGTTACCAAATTCAGTAAAGGCCCATTCCACTAGGAAGGTGGGCTCTTGTTGGGCGGCTGCCCGAGGTGTCTCGGCATTACAGCTTTGCCGAGCGGCAACTTGGTCGGGTTCAAACACCTTTGCAAAGTTCTACAAGTTTGATACGCTGGCTGATGAGGACCTCATGTTTGCTCAATCGGTGCTGCAGAGTCATCCGCACTCTCCCGCTCGTTTTGGAGCTTTGGTATAATCCCCATGGTCCTTACGGAGTCCCCAGCATCCTCTAGGACGTAAGAGAAAATAAGATTTTAAACCTACCGGTAAATCTTTTTCTACTAGTCCGTAGAGGATGTTGGGCGCCCGTCCCAGTGCGGACTAAATTCTGCAAGACTTGTATGTAGTTTTTTGCTTACATAAGGGTTATGTTACAGTTTTGATCAGTCTCGGGCTGATGCTGTTTTGTTTCATACTGTTAATTGGTTCGTATATTCCATGTTATACGGTGTGGATGGTGTGGGCTGGTATGAATCTTGCCCTTAGATTAACAAAAATCCTTTCCTCGTACTGTCCGTCTCCTCTGGGCACAGTTTCTCTAACTGAGGTCTGGAGGAGGGGCATAGAGGGAGGAGCCAGTGCACACCCATATCTAAAGTTCTTTTTAGTGCCCATATCTCCTGCGGAGCCCGTCTATTCCCCATGGTCCTTACGGAGTCCCCAGCATCCTCTACGGACTAGGAGAAAAAGATTTACCGGTAGGTTTAAAATCTTATTTTTAGTGATTTGGAGGGTGATGTAAGATATGTGATGTTTATGAGGTTAGCTGGATTTCTATGTTGCTGTGAATCAGGTGAATGTGAGCGATGCAAGTGGCTGGGTCCTGGATTTGGTGAAATGTCACCAGCTATCAGAAGCAGAAGAGAGAGATAAATGTGAGTATCAGAGGTTTGTGAAAGTTTTTTATGGTGAGAGGTTGTAGATGTTATTGTCAATGAGTATAGGGAAGTAAATAGCTCATGAGTGCCAATAAGAGGGGAGTGTATAATTGAGGGGGCAACATGTACAGAGGGCTGAGTTGCTGGGAGACTGAATGATGCATTGGTCTTTATGAATATTCCATGAAGAGCAATGCAGAAAATCAATTTGTGGTACATAGTTTGTTTGAGATTAAACCAGTGTTATCTAGGCTGAGAGTATAAGGTTTCACTTGTTCGAGTTAAAAGTTCAGGTGCCTAGTATCTACTGGTAGTGTTCCGCTGTATGTTAACTGTGCATGATAGAGCAAAGTGACAAACAGGTATGTACAATCGCATGTAAATCACAATGTAAATGGTTTTATACAAAATTGGTTGCAATTTGTTCTTAGAGGTCATGAGGATTGTAGTTGATAAAATATATACATACGCTGAAATGCATAGATATGTAAATATGCTATAAAGCATAAATTGCTATTGAACCGAAAGCTGTATCACTAGTATACACACGCACAGTCAAATAGTCATGGGACATTCTGTGTCTGGAGAAGCCCCCCCGTTGTAATATTTTCAATAATCAATTTTTTAGGGCTTCCGACGTGAAAAAGTTTGAATACATCGCCCAGAGCAATGTGTGGTTAAAGGTGATCACATCTGCGGCGTTCTGTACTGTAAATAAATAACAGTGATAAGGGTTGGGTGCAGTACCGGATCTTGCCACGGGCAAGCAGTACTTTTGCCCGGGGCGCCGGCGCCCTCCGGAGGGCGCCGCACCGTGGCAAGATCCGCCACTGTGCCCTCTGCAGTGCCCCCCGCTGTGCCCGCCGCTGGTCCCCCGCTTTGAAGGGAACCAGACGCTAAGCGTCTAGTTTCCCTTCATGGAGAGGACTGTGCTGTGCGGTGCGCGATGACGTCATCGCGCACCGCACAGCAAAGGTCCTCTCCATGAAGGGAAACTAGACGAAGCGTCTAGTTTCCCTTCATGGAGAGGACCTTTGCTGTGCGGTGCGCGATGACGTCATCGCGCACCGCACAGCACAGTGGCAGAGACACTAGGGGTCATAATTGACCTCTAGTGTCTATGCTGTGCTATGGGAGAGACGTAATGACGTCTCTCCCATACATCCGAGGACAGACACAACCATCCGAGTCCAGGAGAAGAGCGGCGCCGGCGGAGGAGGAGGTCTGGAATCAGGAGCGGGGATTGTAAGTATACTTTTATTTATTTTTTTATTTATTTTCAGCTGCGCTACAGACCACGCCCCCATATGAAGCCACGCCCCCATTTTTTTGCCCGGGGCGCCACAAGGGCACGATCCGGCCCTGGTTGGGTGAGTCCCAGCAGCAGTGCTGTCAGCCTCGTGTTACCCTGAGCTGTGTATTCATTCAGACTTCTCCTGGGTGCAAGCTGTGAAGAAGTGAACATCCCACCGGCCTACAGAACGTCCTCATCATAATATCCGTAACAGTGGCCACAATTTATCAATGACGACTTGATTAATAAACTCCAATGTCCCAGTGGCTTAGAATAATACTAGGGAAAATGTAATCCGCTCCTTTGCTTTTCTTCTCCTACTTTCTGCTTCTAACCTTATTTTTGCTGTTTACATTTATTCCCTTTCAAATCGCCTAGTGTGTAGGGCCTTTAGTGTTAGTATATTCCACCTGTATATCTATGAATGCCAATGTTTCACATGTGGAACATATTTTCCATTCTACTTTACGTAGCAGCCCCATATTTTGCATACCACCTTAAAAGCAATCTAACTTCCCCACATTAAAGCAATCTTGGTGCTGTTGGTAAAAGGTTAACGGAGAACTCGAGTCCCTTGTTCCCTCTAACCCTTCTTCACAACTGGCAGATTTGTGGGGTCTTAGGTCTGCATTTTGGGAGATAATGAACCACTGCCCCAGCACCTGCTCATTTATACTAGAGATGAGCGGGTTCGGTTCCTCTGAATCCGAACCCGCCCGAACTTCAGGTTTTTTACACAGGTCCGAGCAGGCTCGGATCTTCCCGCCTTGCTCGGCTAACCCGAGCGCGCCCGAACGTCATCATCACGCTGTCGGATTCTCGCGAGACTCGGATTCTATATAAGGAGCCGCGCGTCGCCGCCATTTTCACACGTGCATTGAGAGTCATAGGGAGAGGACGTGGCTGGCGTCCTCTCCGTTTAGAGAAGAGAGAGACACAGTATTTTGGGGAGCATTATTAGGAGGAGTACTACTATACTGTATACTACTATACTACTTGCTGCTGAAGTGATATTTTATACTAGATTAGATAATAGATAGTGTGACTGTAAGTGTATTATCTGACTTGTGGGGGAGACACTGACAGTGGGGAGCAGTTAGAGTCTGAGAGCAGGACTCAGGAGTACATATAACGTACAGTGCACACTTTTGCTGCCAGAGTCAGTGCCACACTGCCATTGTTGTGACCACACTGACCACCAGTATAATAATATATTTTGTGATTGTCTGCTTAGGCCTCGGAGTACTAGTTGCAAGTTGCAACGTGACCTGAAGTGACCACCAGTTTAATAATCAATCACCACCAGTTTAATATATATATATATATATATATATATATATATATATAATTGTATATTATATATATATATATATATATAATATTGTATACCACCTACCCGTGGTTTTTTTTTTTTCATTCTTCTTTATACATACTACTATAGTAGCTTACTGTAGCAGTCTGCGGTGCTGTGCTGACCTGACAGTGTCCAGCAGGTCCGTCATCAGTCATTACATAATAAATATATATAGTACCTGTCCGGCTGCAGTACTAGTGATATTATATTGATTTCATCTCATTATCAATAATTTATCATCCAGTCTAGACTCTATATTAGCAGCAGACACAGTACGTTAGTCCACGGCTGTAGCTACCTCTGTGTCGGCACTCGGCAGTCCATCCATAATTGTATACCACCTACCCGTGGTTTTTTTCTTTCTTTCTTCTTTGTACATACTACTATAGAGTATAGTAGCTTACTGTAGCAGTCTGCGGTGCTGCTGAGCTGACAGTGTCCAGCAGGTCCGTCATCAGTCATCATTACCTAATAAATATATTATCTACCTGTCCGGCTGCAGTACTAGTGATATTATATATACATACATATATATATATTGATTTCATCTCATTATCAATCATCCAGTCTATATTAGCAGCAGACACAGTACGTTAGTCCACGGCTGTAGCTACCTCTGTGTCGGCACTCGGCAGTCCATCCATAATTGTATACCACCTATCTGTGTTTTTTTTTTTTCTTTCTTCTTTGTACATACTACTATAGAGTATAGTAGCTTACTGTAGCAGTCTGCGGTGCTGCTGAGCTGACAGTGTCCAGCAGGTCCGTCATCAGTCATCATTACCTAATAAATATATTATCTACCTGTCCGGCTGCAGTACTAGTGATATTATATATACACACATATATATATATTGATTTCATGTCATTATCAATCATCCAGTCTATATTAGCAGCAGACACAGTACGTTAGTCCACGGCTGTAGCTACCTCTGTGTCGGCACTCGGCAGTCCATCCATAATTGTATACCACCTACCCGTGGTTTTTTTTTTTATCTTTCTTCTTTGTACATACTACTAGTATAGTATAGTAGCTTACTGTAGCAGTCTGCGGTGCTGCTGAGCTGACAGTGTCCAGCAGGTCCGTCATCAGTCATCATTACCTAATAAATATATTATCTACCTGTCCGGCTGCAGTACTAGTGATATTATATATACACACATATATATATATTGATTTCATCTCATTATCAATCATCCAGTCTATATTAGCAGCAGACACAGTACGTTAGTCCACGGCTGTAGCTACCTCTGTGTCGGCACTCGGCAGTCCATCCATAATTGTATACCACCTACCCGTGGTTTTTTTTTTTCTTTCTTCTTTGTACATACTACTATAGAGTATAGTAGCTTACTGTAGCAGTCTGCGGTGCTGCTGAGCTGACAGTGTCCAGCAGGTCCGTCATCAGTCATCATTACCTAATAAATATATTATCTACCTGTCCGGCTGCAGTACTAGTGATATTATATATACATACATATATATATATTGATTTCATCTCATTATCAATCATCCAGTCTATATTAGCAGCAGACACAGTACGTTAGTCCACGGCTGTAGCTACCTCTGTGTCGGCACTCGGCAGTCCATCCATAATTGTATACCACCTACCCGTGGTTTTTTTTTTTCTTCTTTGTACATACTACTATAGTATAGTAGCTTACTGTAGCAGTCTGCGGTGCTGCTGAGCTGACAGTGTCCAGCAGGTCCGTCATCAGTCATCATTACCTAATAAATATATTATCTACCTGTCCGGCTGCAGTACTAGTGATATTATATATACATACATATATATATATTGATTTCATCTCATTATCAATCATCCAGTCTATATTAGCAGCAGACACAGTACGTTAGTCCACGGCTGTAGCTACCTCTGTGTCGGCACTCGGCAGTCCATCCATAATTGTATACCACCTATCTGTGGTTTTTTTTTTCTTTCTTCTTTGTACATACTACTATAGAGTATAGTAGCTTACTGTAGCAGTCTGCGGTGCTGCTGAGCTGACAGTGTCCAGCAGGTCCGTCATCAGTCATCATTACCTAATAAATATATTATCTACCTGTCCGGCTGCAGTACTAGTGATATTATATATACACACATATATATATATTGATTTCATGTCATTATCAATCATCCAGTCTATATTAGCAGCAGACACAGTACGTTAGTCCATGGCTGTAGCTACCTCTGTGTCGGCACTCGGCAGTCCATCCATAATTGTATACCACCTACCCGTGTTTTTTTTTTTTTCTTTCTTCTTTGTACATACTACTAGTATAGTATAGTAGCTTACTGTAGCAGTCTGCGGTGCTGCTGAGCTGACAGTGTCCAGCAGGTCCGTCATCAGTCATCATTACCTAATAAATATATTATCTACCTGTCCGGCTGCAGTACTAGTGATATTATATATACATACATATATATATATTGATTTCATCTCATTATCAATCATCCAGTCTATATTAGCAGCAGACACAGTACGTTAGTCCACGGCTGTAGCTACCTCTGTGTCGGCACTCGGCAGTCCATCCATAATTGTATACCACCTACCCGTGGTTTTTTTTTTTTCTTTCTTCTTTGTACATACTACTAGTATAGTATAGTAGCTTACTGTAGCAGTCTGCGGTGCTGCTGAGCTGACAGTGTCCAGCAGGTCCGTCATCAGTCATCATTACCTAATAAATATATTATCTACCTGTCCGGCTGCAGTACTAGTGATATTATATATACATACATATATATATATATTGATTTCATCTCATTATCAATCATCCAGTCTATATTAGCAGCAGACACAGTACGTTAGTCCACGGCTGTAGCTACCTCTGTGTCGGCACTCGGCAGTCCATCCATAATTGTATACCACCTACCCGTGGTTTTTTTTTTTCTTTCTTCTTTGTACATACTACTATAGTATAGTAGCTTACTGTAGCAGTCTGCGGTGCTGCTGAGCTGACAGTGTCCAGCAGGTCCGTCATCAGTCATCATTACCTAATAAATATATTATCTACCTGTCCGGCTGCAGTACTAGTGATATTATATATACATACATATATATATATATATTGATTTCATCTCATTATCATCCAGTCTATATTAGCAGCAGACACAGTACGGTAGTCCACGGCTGTAGCTACCTCTGTGTCGGCACTCGGCAGTCCATCCATAAGTATACTAGTATCCATCCATCTCCATTGTTTACCTGAGGTGCCTTTTAGTTGTGCCTATTAAAATATGGAGAACAAAAATGTTGAGGTTCCAAAATTAGGGAAAGATCAAGATCCACTTCCACCTCGTGCTGAAGCTGCTGCCACTAGTCATGGCCGAGACGATGAAATGCCAGCAACGTCGTCTGCCAAGGCCGATGCCCAATGTCATAGTACAGAGCATGTCAAATCCAAAACACCAAATATCAGTAAAAAAAGGACTCCAAAACCTAAAATAAAATTGTCGGAGGAGAAGCGTAAACTTGCCAATATGCCATTTACCACACGGAGTGGCAAGGAACGGCTGAGGCCCTGGCCTATGTTCATGGCTAGTGGTTCAGCTTCACATGAGGATGGAAGCACTCAGCCTCTCGCTAGAAAACTGAAAAGACTCAAGCTGGCAAAAGCACCGCAAAGAACTGTGCGTTCTTCGAAATCCCAAATCCACAAGGAGAGTCCAATTGTGTCGGTTGCGATGCCTGACCTTCCCAACACTGGACGTGAGGAGCATGCGCCTTCCACCATTTGCACGCCCCCTGCAAGTGCTGGAAGGAGCACCCGCAGTCCAGTTCCTGATAGTCAGATTGAAGATGTCAGTGTTGAAGTACACCAGGATGAGGAGGATATGGGTGTTGCTGGCGCTGGGGAGGAAATTGACCAGGAGGATTCTGATGGTGAGGTGGTTTGTTTAAGTCAGGCACCCGGGGAGACACCTGTTGTCCGTGGGAGGAATATGGCCGTTGACATGCCTGGTGAAAATACCAAAAAAATCATCTCTTCAGTGTGGAGGTATTTCAACAGAAAAGCGGACAACAGGTGTCAAGCCATGTGTTGCCTTTGTCAAGCTGTAATAAGTAGGGGTAAGGACGTTAACCACCTCGGAACATCCTCCCTTATACGTCACCTGCAGCGCATTCATAATAAGTCAGTGACAAGTTCAAAAACTTTGGGCGACAGCGGAAGCAGTCCACTGACCAGTAAATCCCTTCCTCTTGTAACCAAGCTCACGCAAACCACCCCACCAACTCCCTCAGTGTCAATTTCCTCCTTCCCCAGGAATGCCAATAGTCCTGCAGGCCATGTCACTGGCAATTCTGACGAGTCCTCTCCTGCCTGGGATTCCTCCGATGCATCCTTGCGTGTAACGCCTACTGCTGCTGGCGCTGCTGTTGTTGCTGCTGGGAGTCGATGGTCATCCCAGAGGGGAAGTCGTAAGCCCACTTGTACTACTTCCAGTAAGCAATTGACTGTCCAACAGTCCTTTGCGAGGAAGATGAAATATCACAGCAGTCATCCTGCTGCAAAGCGGATAACTGAGGCCTTGACAACTATGTTGGTGTTAGACGTGCGTCCGGTATCCGCCGTTAGTTCACAGGGAACTAGACAATTTATTGAGGCAGTGTGCCCCCGTTACCAAATACCATCTAGGTTCCACTTCTCTAGGCAGGCGATACCGAGAATGTACACGGACGTCAGAAAAAGACTCACCAGTGTCCTAAAAAATGCAGTTGTACCCAATGTCCACTTAACCACGGACATGTGGACAAGTGGAGCAGGGCAGGGTCAGGACTATATGACTGTGACAGCCCACTGGGTAGATGTATGGACTCCCGCCGCAAGAACAGCAGCGGCGGCACCAGTAGCAGCATCTCGCAAACGCCAACTCTTTCCTAGGCAGGCTACGCTTTGTATCACCGCTTTCCAGAATACGCACACAGCTGAAAACCTCTTACGGCAACTGAGGAAGATCATCGCGGAATGGCTTACCCCAATTGGACTCTCCTGTGGATTTGTGGCATCGGACAACGCCAGCAATATTGTGTGTGCATTAAATATGGGCAAATTCCAGCACGTCCCATGTTTTGCACATACCTTGAATTTGGTGGTGCAGAATTTTTTAAAAAACGACAGGGGCGTGCAAGAGATGCTGTCGGTGGCCAGAAGAATTGCGGGACACTTTCGGCGTACAGGCACCACGTACAGAAGACTGGAGCACCACCAAAAACTACTGAACCTGCCCTGCCATCATCTGAAGCAAGAAGTGGTAACGAGGTGGAATTCAACCCTCTATATGCTTCAGAGGTTGGAGGAGCAGCAAAAGGCCATTCAAGCCTATACAATTGAGCACGATATAGGAGGTGGAATGCACCTGTCTCAAGCGCAGTGGAGAATGATTTCAACGTTGTGCAAGGTTCTGATGCCCTTTGAACTTGCCACACGTGAAGTCAGTTCAGACACTGCCAGCCTGAGTCAGGTCATTCCCCTCATCAGGCTTTTGCAGAAGAAGCTGGAGACATTGAAGGAGGAGCTAACACGGAGCGATTCCGCTAGGCATGTGGGACTTGTGGATGGAGCCCTTAATTCGCTTAACAAGGATTCACGGGTGGTCAATCTGTTGAAATCAGAGCACTACATTTTGGCCACCGTGCTCGATCCTAGATTTAAAGCCTACCTTGGATCTCTCTTTCCGGCAGACACAAGTCTGCTGGGGTTGAAAGACCTGCTGGTGACAAAATTGTCAAGTCAAGCGGAGCGCGACCTGTCAACATCTCCTCCTTCACATTCTCCCGCAACTGGGGGTGCGAGGAAAAGGCTCAGAATTCCGAGCCCACCCGCTGGCGGTGATGCAGGGCAGTCTGGAGCGACTGCTGATGCTGACATCTGGTCCGGACTGAAGGACCTGACAACGATTACGGACATGTCGTCTACTGTCACTGCATATGATTCTCTCACCATTGAAAGAATGGTGGAGGATTATATGAGTGACCGCATCCAAGTAGGCACGTCACACAGTCCGTACTTATACTGGCAGGAAAAAGAGGCAATTTGGAGGCCTTTGCACAAACTGGCTTTATTCTACCTAAGTTGCCCTCCCACAAGTGTGTACTCCGAAAGAGTGTTTAGTGCCGCCGCTCACCTTGTCAGCAATCGGCGTACGAGGTTACATCCAGAAAATGTGGAGAAGATGATGTTCATTAAAATGAATTATAATCAATTCCTCCGTGGAGACATTGACCAGCAGCAATTGCCTCCACAAAGTACACAGGGAGCTGAGATGGTGGATTCCAGTGGGGACGAATTGATAATCTGTGAGGAGGGGGATGTACACGGTGATATATCGGAGGATGATGATGAGGTGGACATCTTGCCTCTGTAGAGCCAGTTTGTGCAAGGAGAGATTAATTGCTTCTTTTTTGGTGGGGGTCCAAACCAACCCGTCATTTCAGTCACAGTCGTGTGGCAGACCCTGTCACTGAAATGATGGGTTGGTTAAAGTGTGCATGTCCTGTTTATACAACATAAGGGTGGGTGGGAGGGCCCAAGGACAATTCCATCTTGCACCTCTTTTTTCTTTAATTTTTCTTTGCGTCATATGCTGTTTGTGGAATGTTTTTTGGAAGGGCCATCCTGCGTGACACTGCAGTGCCACTCCTAGATGGGCCCGGTGTTTGTGTCGGCCACTAGGGTCGCTTATCTTACTCACACAGCTACCTCATTGCGCCTCTTTTTTTCTTTGCGTCATGTGCTGTTTGGGGAGGGTTTTTTGGAAGGGCCATCCTGCGTGACACTGCAGTGCCACTCCTAGATGGGCCCGGTGTTTGTGTCGGCCACTAGGGTCGCTTATCTTACTCACACAGCTACCTCATTGCGCCTCTTTTTTTCTTTGCGTCATGTGCTGTTTGGGGAGTGTTTTTTGGAAGGGCCATCCTGCGTGACACTGCAGTGCCACTCCTAGATGGGCACGGTGTTTGTGTCGGCCACTAGGGTCGCTTATCTTACTCACACAGCTACCTCATTGCGCCTCTTTTTTTCTTTGCGTCATGTGCTGTTTGGGGAGGGTTTTTTGGAAGGGCCATCCTGCGTGACACTGCAGTGCCACTCCTAGATGGGCACGGTGTTTGTGTCGGCCACTAGGGTCGCTTATCTTACTCACACAGCTACCTCATTGCGCCTCTTTTTTTCTTTGCGTCATGTGCTGTTTGGGGAGTGTTTTTTGGGAGGGCCATCCTGCGTGACACTGCAGTGCCACTCCTAGATGGGCCCGGTGTTTGTGTCGGCCACTAGGGTCGCTTATCTTACTCACACAGCTACCTCATTGCGCCTCTTTTTTTCTTTGCGTCATGTGCTGTTTGGGGAGGGTTTTTTGTAAGGGCCATCCTGCGTGACACTGCAGTGCCACTCCTAGATGGGCCCGGTGTTTGTGTCGGCCACTAGGGTCGCTTATCTTACTCACACAGCTACCTCATTGCGCCTCTTTTTTTATTTGCGTCATGTGCTGTTTGGGGAGTGTTTTTTGGAAGGGCCATCCTGCGTGACACTGCAGTGCCACTCCTAGATGGGCACGGTGTTTGTGTCGGCCACTAGGGTCGCTTAGCTTAGTCATCCAGCGACCTAGATGCAAATTTTAGGACTAAAAATAATATTGTGAGGTGTGAGGTATTCAGAATAGACTGAAAATGAGTGGAAATTATGGTTTTTGAGGTTAATAATACTTTGGGATCAAAATGACCCCCAAATTCTATGATTTAAGCTGTTTTTTAGTGTTTTTTAAAAAAAAACACCCGAATCCAAAACACACCCGAATCCGACAAAAAAAATTCGGTGAGGTTTTGCCAAAACGCGGTCGAACCCAAAACACGGCCGCGGAACCGAACCCAAAACCAAAACACAAAACCCGAAAATTTCAAGTGCACATCTCTAATTTATACTTCTTTTTCCATAACATCCGGGAGGAATTCAGATTCAGAAAGTGATTGGACACTCCAATGTAGCTAATGAAAAACCTGTGTCTTTATGTAGGAAAATAGATCACTGATGTAACGGGTCATCTCCTCTTCTGCTCAATTCAATAGGAATGTCTTGCAGAAGCTGGCTTTGCCCTGTGTAAATGTTGCTTGTTGTAAATGGAAATACCGTATTATATACCCATCTGCATTCTCTGTATGATTTCATAGAACCATATATAATAGCACAGGAGAACATTGTGAGCGCATGGCGGAGGGTCTGAATGACATGGTCTGAGTCTTTTATGGCAGATGGGCCCAGTCTTCTACCCACTTCCTCTGGTACTTTATTCACTTTCCCATCTGTCTCTATAACTGTCAAGGAGCTGTGTAATATATGAAGATCCCTGACCAGATCTGAAGTGCTGCTACACATAACTCAGGGGTATTAAAAGTGCTTTTTACAGAGGCTAATGCCAGATTTAGCTATTCATTACAAGCCACCCAGCGTGAAGGAGTGTTTTCACCGAAACATTTTGTTGTTATCAGAGGCATGATTTTCACATCATCATGACAATCCACTACAGAATAATCTGCCTCGTGTGAAATGTATTTCTTGTGGAATTTTGCGTGATTTAGGTTGTAGCACATACTTGTAAGCCTTTCATTGGGATTGCTCTGATATACACAGATAGCACCTGTAATGCGTCTTAGCCCAACACAGCTGTTGACAAGCAATGATTATGTCACATGTATAACAAGGGGAGACTTGGCAAACCTTCAAAAAAAGGAAAAGTGGAAGTGTTGGCCATACCAACCAATCAGATTCTAGCTTTCATTTTCTATAATGTGCAATATAAATGACAGCTAGACTCTTATGGTTTGGTAAGGGCAAAACCTCCGCTTTTCCTTATGAGAATAGTTGAGAAATTACCCTCTTATTGTCTAAAGGTGTTATGTAGTATTTGCTGCTAGTACTCTCACAGTTCTAAGTACAGTAGATAAGCGGATTGCCCCTGATATTCCGAATCTGAAGGTATTAACCACTTGCCTGGTGTGCTTGCATCAGATGCCACCACACTCAGATGGACTTTCCCTGACATGGTTGCATCTGGTGCAACTATGTCGGGAGCTCAACCCACCCAGCTAGTCCCTCTCCTCAGCCTCAAAACCATCCTACCACGGTCTTCAGAATGAGGACAATTTTAAAAGGATCACCCAAGCTCAGGGGGATCAGGGAAGTTGCAGGTCTCTTCTCTCTCCCTGCTACAGTCACTGTCAGAGGGTGGGGAGGGGGTGGGTATGGTCGATCCTGATAGGATCATCAACCAGTCTGTGCTGCTGACTGCACTGCAGCAGCCCCGCCTTTCCCTGGTCTCTTCCCCTCCCAGCCAGCAGTTATAAGTGAACCTTAGGCATACTTACCTAGTTTTGATTTCTCCTCTCCGGGAGAAGCCCGGAGAGGAGACGCTCTAGGGAACTGCAGGGGCTGGTGCTGATATCATGCCTCCCCTCCACCTCGGGGAAACGCAGCAATTTGTTCGTCTGCGGGAAGGGGGCAGGGCTAAAATGACACAATTTGCATCTTTTTATCCCCTTCCCACAGATATGCGAATGCTGGAGATTATCTCTCCATCCTTCCCGCTTCACCAGGGTTTGGGCAGGATGCAGGAGATCTGCCTGCTCTTCTGGGTGTGCGGCGGCTACCCCAAAAATCATGAGCCTCCCGCAACTTCCAGGAGAGTAGGCAAGTGTCCCTTAGGACCGCCCACTCCCTTATGCTGTGAAGTACAAGTATTATTATGATTTATACAGTAAAAAAAAAAGGAAATGATGTCATTTTTTCTATTACATAAAACTTGTTCTTCAGATTTCCCCAAAATAGATTTTTTTTCTTACCTCATACGTCCTAGAGGATGCTGGGGTCCACTTTTTGACAATGGGGTATAGACAGTTCCGCAGGAGCCATGGGCACTCTTAAGACTTTTCAATGGGTGTGAACTGGCTCCTCCCTCTATGCCCCTCCTCCAGACCTCAGTTTTAGAATTGTGCCCAGGTAGATTGGATGCACTCCAGGGGAGCTCTACTGAGTTTCTCTGAAAAGACTTAGGTAAGGTTTTTTATTTTCAGGGAGAACTGCTGGCAACAGTTTCCCTGCTTCGTGGGACTGAGGGGCAGACGTAGGAACCAACTTGCTGAAGAGTTTCATGGCTCTGCTTCTGGCTGACAGGACACCATTAGCTCCTGAAGGGAACTGAACGCTAGCCATGCCTAGATGCTCACTCCCACAGCACGCCGTCACCCCCCTCACAGAGCCAGAAGTCAGAAGACAGGTGAGTGTAAGAAGATAGATCTTCATTCAAGTAAAGTGACGGCTGAGGTACCGCGCGGCTGGCGGGAGTGCAGCGCGCCATTGCTGCCCACACACACAGGCACTGCAGGGTGCAGGACACGGGGGGGGGCCCTGGGCAGCAAAATACCTATATAAACTGGCTAAAAGGGGGCATAAGATGCCCAGGCACAGCCCTACCCCCGCCAGTATAAATATTATGAAAACTCTCTGAGGTAAAAACGCGCCATTGCGGAGGCGGAGCTTCTTCCTCAGGCAGCCAGCACACTGCTCAGCGCCATTTTCTCGCTCTCTCCTCAGGCTGCAGAGACATCGCTGATACTCCTCCACTTCTGACTACAAGTATCAGGGTGCAAAACAGGATGGGGGGGCACAGGCGAATTTGGTGCTTTACAAGTGTGTTTACTGTGTAAAACAGCGCTGCATGTCAGTGGGCATTTTGTGTTCACAGGCATTAGATACTGGCGCTGGGGTTGTGAACTGGCTGCTCCTAAACTGTGTCCCTCTGACAGATTTTACTGTGGGTCTGTCCCCTATAAGTCCCAGTGTGTCTGTGTGGGTGTTGTACACGAGTGTGACATGTCTGAGGCAGGGAGTTCTTCCCCGGAGGAAACCATTTTAGGGACACAGAGTTGTAATATGGTGGCGCTGCCGACACACCAAGAGCCTGCATGGGTGAAAGAAATACGTGATAGTATGCATCATATCAATAGGAGATTAGATAAGTCTGAATCTCATACAGAATGCTGGAGAAAATCTGTAGAAGATGTGATTTTTCAGGGTTCTGTTCTTCCATCCGCAGGCGACCCCTCTGGGTCACATAAGAGACCGTTTGCAAATATTGTGAATACTGATACCGGCACGGACAGTGATTCCTGTGTCGACGATAGTGACTCCAGGGAAATAGATCATAAATTGGCAAAAAGTATACAATATATAATTGTGGCTATAAGGGAAGTTCTGGAAGTCACGGAAGCCACTCCTGTACCTCAGGAGAAGGCCTATTTCTATAAAGAAAAGAAATCTAAGGTCACTTTCCCTCCTTCCCACGAGCTGAATACTCTCTTTGAAGGGGTGTGGGTAAATCCTGAAAAGAAATTTCATATTCCCAAGAGAATTCAGATAGCTTATCCTTTCCCGGTAGAGGACAGGAAAAAATGGGAGTCACCCCCTGTGTTAGACAGTGCACTGTCCAGGTTGACAAAGAAGGTAATTCTCCCTGCACCTGGCAAGGCTTCACTAAAGGAGCCAGCAGACCGCAAAATGGAGACTACATTGAAATCCATTTATGTTGCCAATGGTACGCTGCTCAGGCCCACAATTGCTTGCACGTGGGTGAGTCGCTCTATTGAAAAATGGTCAGAAAGCCATTGGAAACTGACACTATTGATAAAGATGAGATGCTCCTTAAATTAGGGAATATCAAAGATGCTGCCGCATCTTTGGACTCTTGAGTTCACAAGCCGCTACCATGGCAGTTTTGGCTCGGCGGGCGTTGTGGATTCCAAACGGAATATGGAGGCTCTCCCATATAAAGGTGAGGCCTTATTTGGTGATGGACTGGATGCGTTAGTCTCGGCTGCTACCGCAGGTAAGTCGACCTTTTTGCCTTATGCTCCTGCACCGGCAAAAAAGACATATCACTCTCAAATGCAGTCCTTTCGGCCCAATAAATACAAGAAGGCAAAAGGTTCCCCCTTCTTTGCAGGTAGGGGAAGGGGAAAGAAGCCCACAGCGGCTTCAGGATCCCAGGAGCAGAAGTCAACCCCTACTTCTGCCAAATCTACAGCATGACGCTGGTGCTCCCTTGCGGGAGGCCGCTCGGGTGGGGGCACATCTCAAACTGTTCAACCAAGGTTCGATTCAGTCTGGCCTGGACCCCTGGGTTTTGCAGATAGTATCCCAGGGGTACAAGCTGGAGTTTCAAGACGTTCCCCCATGCCAATTTTTCAAATCGACCTTGCCAGCTTCTCTTCCAGAACGAGAGGCAGTAACAGCGGCAATTCAAAAATTATGTCAGGATCAGGTCATAGTCCTGGTACCTTTGTCACAACAAGGGGAGGGGTTTTATTCAAGCCTCTTTATAGTTCCGAAGCCGGGCGGCTCGGTCAGACCAATCCTAAACCTAAAAAAATCTGAATTTCTACTTGAAACGGTTCAAGTTCAAAATGGAATCACTCAGGGCAGTGATTTGCAGTCTGGAGGAGTGGGATTACATGGTGTCAGTAGACATAAAGGATGCTTACCTGCATGTTCCCATTTATCCTCTTCACCAGGCTTATCTGAGATTCGCGGTTCAGGATTGCCATTACCAGTTCCAGACGTTGCCTTTCGGTCTTTCCATGGCGCCGAGGGTATTCACCAAGGTGATGGCGGAGATGATGGTCCTCCTTCGTCAAAAGGAGTCAATATAATTCCTTATCTGGACGATCTCCTGATAAAGGCGAGATCCAGGGAGCAGTTGCTACAGAGCATCACACTCTCCCTGTCCATACTCCAACAACACGGTTGGATCATAAATTTTCCAAAGTCACAGTTGGAACCGACGACAAGATTGTCTTTTCTCGGGATGATTCTGGACACAGAAGTTCAGAGAGTATTTCTTCTGGTGGAAAAGGCTCTGGAAATCCAGAAAATGGTAAAACAGATATTGAAACCATCAAGTGTGTCGATTCATCAGTGCATTCGGTTGTTGTGGAAAATGGTGGCAGCCTATGAGGCCATACAGTTTGGCAGGTTCCATGCCAGAGTATTCCAGTGGGACCTGTTGGACAAGTGGTCGGGATCCCACCTACACATGCACCGGAAGATAGTCCTGTCGTCAAAAGCCAGGATTTCGCTCCTGTGGTGGCTACACAGTTCGCACCTACTAGAGGGATGCAGGTTCGGGATTCAGGACTGGGTCCTGGTAACCACGGATGCAAGTCTCCGAGGCTGGGGAGCTGTCACTCAGGGGGAAAGCTTCCAAGGAAAATGGTCAAGTCAGGAAGCCTGCCTTCACATAAAAGTGCTGGAATTGAGATCCATTTACAACGGCCTTCAACAAGCGGTACGTCTTCTTCAAGATCGTCCCGTGCAGATCCAGTCGGACAATGTAACAGCAGTCGCGTACATAAACAGGCAGGGTGGAACGAAAAGCAGAGCGGCACGAAGATCCTCCTCTGGGCAGAAAGACATGTAAAGGCTCTGCTGGCAATTTTCATTCCGGGAGTAGACAACTGGGAAGAACTTCCTCAGCAGACACGATTTCCATCCAGGAGAGTGGGGCCTCCACCAAGAAGTCTTCGCAGAGGTGACAAGTCTTTGGGGAGTTCCTCAAGTAGACATGATGGCATCTCGTCCCAACAAGAAGCTTCAGAAATATTGTTCCAGGTCGAGACACCCTCAAGCAATAGCAGTGGATGCGCTAGTGACCCAGTGGGTATTCCATTCAGTGTATGTCTTCCCTCCACTTCCGCTGATCCCTAAAGTTCTCAGGATCATAAGAAGAACAAGGGTTCGAGCAATCTTCATTGCCCCAGACCGGCCAAGGAGGGCTTGGTACCCAGATCTTCAGGAGTTGCTCACAAAAGATCCTCGGCCTCTTCCTCTTTGCGAGGACCTGCTGCAGCAGGGGCTGTGTGTGTATCAAGCTACGTTTGACGGCATGGCTGTTGAGCGCCGGATCCTGGCCCAAAAGGGTATTCCAAAGGAAGTCATTCCCACACTTATTCAGGCCAGGAAAGGAATAACGTCTAAACACTACCACCGTATTTGGAGAAAATATGTGTCTGGTGTGAATCCAAGAAGGCTCCTATGGAAGAATTTCAGTTGGGACGTTTTCTCCATTTTCTGCAGGCTGGTGTGGAGGCGGGCCTTCAATTGGGGTCAATCAAGGTCCAGATTTCGGCCTTGTCAATTTTCTTCCAAAAACAATTGGCCGCTCTTCCAGAGGTTCAGACCTTCGTGAAAGAGGTTCTACACATCTAGCCTCCATTTGTGCCTTCAGTGGCACCATGAGACCTTAATGTGGTGTTGCAGTTCCTTCAGTTGGATTGGTTTGAGCCTCTACAAGAGATATAATTGAAGTTTCTCACTTGGAAAGTGGTGATGCTTTTGGCATTGGCATCCGCAAGGCGGGTGTCTGAATTGGGGGCCTTGTCTCACAAGAGCCCTTACCTGATCTTCCTTGTAGATAGGGTAGAGTTGAGAGCTCGCCAACATTTTCTTCCAAAGGTGGTTTCATCTTTCCACATAAACCAACCTATTGTGGTGCCAGTACTTACTGACACGTTCACTGAGTCAAAGTCTCTAGATGTGGTTAGAGCTTTGAAGATTTATGTCACTAGAACGGCTAGGATACGGAAAACAGAGGCTCTGTTTGTCCTGTATGCTCCCAGCAGGATTGGGGGTCCTGCTTCCAAGCAGACTATTGCGCGCTGGATCAGAGGTACGATTCAGCATGCACATTCTACGGCTGGATTGCCGTTACCTACGTTGGTGAAGGCTCATTCTACTAGTAAGGTGGGCTCATCCTGGGCGGCTGCCCGGGGAGTCTCGGCATTACAACTTTGCCGAGCAGCTACTTGGTCAGGGTCAAACACATTTGCTAAGTTCTACAAGTTTGACACCTTGGCCGATGAAGACCTCAAGTTCGGTCAATCGGTGCTGCAGGGTCATCTGCACTCTCCCGCCCGTACTGGAGATTTGGTATAAACCCCATGGTCATGAAGTGGACCCCAGCATCCTCTAGGACGTATGAGAAAATAGGATTTTGATACCTACCGGTAAATTCTTTTCTCCTAGTCCGTAGAGGATGCTGGGCGCCCGTCCCAGTGCGTACTTTACCTGCAGTTTTTATTTTAATTAGAATTACACATGTTGTGTTATTAGTTTCAGCATGTTGCTGTAATTGGTTCATGCCTGTTGGCATGTGTTATGTTGAATGCCATGTTGTGCGGCATGGTTGAAGTGTGAGCTGGTATGTATCTCACCACTAGTATTAAAGTAAATCCTTTGCTCGAAATGTCTGTCTCCCTGGGCACAGTTCCTATAACTGAGGTCTGGAGGAGGGGCATAGAGGGAGGAGCCAGTTCACACCCATTGAAAAGTCTTAAGAGTGCCCATGGCTCCTGCGGAACCGTCTATACCCCATGGTCATGAAGTGGACCCCAGCATCCTCTACGGACTAGGAGAAAAGGATTTACCGGTAGGTATCAAAATCCTATTTTAAATGATTGAATTATGTAAATAATAGCTATTAAATCATTATTTAGTTTCCTTTTACAAAGCTGCATATCAATAGAACGGGCTCTCTTCACACCGTCGCAAGGGGCTATGCCCTTTTAAACCTTGCACGCCCTTTGGGCGTGTAATATTATTATATGGAGTATTACCTCCAATCATAATTTTATGAGTGATTAAATATTGCACAAAGGGTGTGGGATGGTTAAGGGTCTGTAGCCCCTTGCGACGGCATGAACATCGCACACAGGGCACGATGAATCACCTAGTAGGTGCTGTGGTTGGGGGAGTGGCGGGTGCGTGAGAGACGCTGATGGAGGAGGGAGTGGCGGGGGAGGGGCGGATGCGAGGGTTCCGTAGGTGGGTGAAGGGGCGGGGCGGGTGACATGGTTGGGGGAGGTAGTCCTGAGCCACCATGGGTGGGGGAGGGGTGGGGGGTGGTGGTTGCAGAGGCGGCGCAGATGGGGGAGGGGGTCCAGAGGTGCATGCTGCGGGTGGGGAAGGGGCAGGTGCAGAGGGGGCGCGAATGGGGAAGGGGCGGGTGCAGAGGGGGTGCGGATGTGGGCGGCGTTCCAGAGGTGCTGTGTCTGGGGGAGGGGTGGGGGTGTGTGGATGGGGAGGGGGTATGTAGATGCTGCTAGTGGGGGAGGGGAGGGTGCGGGGGACCGCGGATGAATGAGGGGGTCTGGAGGTGGTGTCCGTGGGGGAGGGGTGGGTGCAGGGGGGTGCGTTTGTGGGAGGGGGTGCAGAGGTGCTGCAGGTCGGGGAGGGGTGCCACGGATGAGGTCTGTAGATGCTGCGGGTGTGGGAGGGGTGGCGGCAGGTGGTGGAAGGGTGGGTGCAGAGGGGGTGCTGCGGATGCGGGAGGTGGTCGGGAGGTGTTGCGGGTGGGGGAGTGGTGGAGAAGTGGGGGCCATCAATGGGGGATGGGTTCCGGAGGAGCTGAAGGTGGTAGAGGGGTAGGGGTGCCAAGGGTAGGGGAGTGGTTACGGAGGTGCTGCGGATGGGGAAGGGGCGGGTGCGGGGCTGCTGCGAGTGGGGTAGGGGTTCGGGAGGTGCAGCGGGTGGGGGAGGAGCGGGGTTGATGTGGGTGGGGGAGTGGCAGGTGCAGGGGTGCCGTGGATGGGGTCCATAGGTGCTGCGGGTGGTGGAGTGGCGGGTGCAGGGGTGCCGTTATTTGGGTAGGTGGTCTGGAGGCGCCACGGATGGGGGTCCGGTGGCATTGCAGACAGGGGCTGGTGTGGGGGTGCTTCGAGTAGTGTCGGGAGGCACAGCGGGTGAGGGAGGAGCAGGTGTTGACGCGGGTGGGGGAGTGGCAGGTGTGGGGGTGCCGCGGATGGGGTCCATAGGTGTAGCGGGTGGTGGAGTGACAGGTGCGGGGGTGCCGCGGTTTGGGTACGGCGTCTGGAGGTGCCATGGGTGGGGGAGGGGTTGCAGCGGGTGGGGGTCTGGTGGTACTGCTGGCGGGGGAGGGGCGGGTATGGGGGGGGGCTCAGGGGGCGGGATGTACTAACCTCTCCCGCTGCGGTATCTGGCTTATTGCATCCTGTGTGCTCTCCTCGTTAAAAAGGTCGCTGCCCGTCGTTTTCTCCTCGCTGCACTCCCCGTAGTTGCGCATGCGCTTGTCTCTGCTGTGTGCCATAACCAGTGTTTGCATGCGCGACTGACAGGGAGAGCGCAGTGCTGATCAACCGCTATGGAGAATCCAGGACTGAGTGGCCGCGGCGGTGATGAGGCGGAAGCGCAGTGAGGACAAAACTACGGGTAGCAGCGGGCGGCGATCCTATAACAGAGGAGAACACATAGGATGAGTTAAGCCAGATGCTGCAGTGGTAGAAGTTAGTACATCCTACCCTGACTCCGCCCAGCATTGTGACTCCGCCCAGCATTATACACACAGTCCCAGAGTCACAGATCTGGCTAATATATAAGAGATTATACTGAATCATGTTTAAATAGCTATTATTTACATAACTTGATAATAAAAATAATAAAAATCAACAATTTTGGGGACATTTTTGGAATATTAGCCAGTTAAGTGTTTTAAAAGTACTTTGAGCTGTTCTTGAATTAACATTATCCAAACCTTTGGATAGATGGTGTTAAATGGGACGGAACATTCTAATTTAAGTTCTTCACAAAAGACATTTACAATTTTATTAATATACTTGTTGTCTTCCTATTATTATACTTTACTTTTAAGGCAACGTAATGTTTTTGCAGCGCTTTTTGCTGATTTTACAAGGGCTATACAAAGTAACAATAAAGCATGACATATCATAGTAAATACAGTAAATGAAAGTTAACATCTCTTTGGAACATCACAAAGCAATTACCCGAAAAACTAGGTAGGAATACATACTATTTACTGGCAGCCAGGATGCCGGCTTTCAAGATACGGACAGCGGCATCCTGGCCACCAGTATGCCGGCAGCGGGGCAAGCACTGGAAAGCCCCTTGCGGGCTCACCACGCTGCGCTCACCACAGGTTATATTCTTCCTCTATGGGTGTCGTGGACACCCACAGGGGGAGAAAAGCCTGTGGTGCCGGTATTCCGGCGGCAGCATTTCACTGCCTGTCAGGATTCCGGTTTCGGCATTGTGACCGCGGGGATCCCGACAGGCGGTCTCGTGATTGCCTCCCACTAGGTAGATGTCGAAGTCAAAAATATTATTGTCACACACATCACATACAAACTCCACACAAGTGGCCTCTGTGCGCGTGCTTGTGCTGCCATGCGTGCGCATACTCGCAAGTTATGTATAATCGCTCATGCGGTTGTGCGTGTTAGCTCGTGGTATGAGTAATTACGGTAGCATATGCATTCGCATGGAAAAAGCCACAAAGACATATTTCATATTTAATTCACATAGCACATAATTTACACATAGTCTACATGCACCACACCAACGAGTTTCATTTGTTTAAACGGTACAACAACAGAGGGATTCGACTATACAGGATATAAGGGTACAGAATTAGGTTAGGAGGTGGTTTTTGGTATCCAGCTGTACAGTATTTTAAGAGCAATATTCCGGTAGCAGTTTGCAGAAGTAGCACGCTCCTGCGCATATCTATGTGCAGGAACAGAATATTAATATTACACTGTATTTACTGTACTCTTGATATTCTGCAGGAACCCAGTGGAGACCATCTGCAAGTGCACCTGGACCAGGCATCACCCCCCCTATTCAAACCGACCTATGACCCCTCCTGTTCTGTAAATGACCAGCCCTTTGACCTATGGGTGAAGAGATTACAGATTCCATTGTTTCATGATTTGGACAAATGTATAAAAGCCACGCTGCCTGGCCGGTCAGTCACATTCTCTGAAGGTCATCTTTCCAGATTGACTGAGGACCGGAACCGGGTGGCGCTGGCGAATAAACGTATGTATCCATTGATTGTAGCCTCTTCTCTTATGTGATTGTATTATTGTTGTAACCCCCTTTTGAGTAAATATTTGTTGGTGGGTTGGATCCCAACATTTTAAATACAATTGGTGTCGTATTCCTTTCCTGCTAGGGGTTATAAAGTGTATTCTGCCTAACGTGTAGCTACTCTGTGCTTACAACGTGACGGCGTGCTTACGCAACGTGTACACATCTGTTAGGGGTTTTACACACACACACTTAGCAGTCGCAGCGGCCTGAACAGATATATATTTAAGGTTTTGCTTTTCTTCCTGAAAGTTAATCAGCTTTAACAATTGGGGGCTCTGTCCGGTTCATCACACTCACAGACTTACAGGCCATAACAGACTTTGATCTATCAGCAAAGGGTGGAGACGCATGTTAAATAACCTTGCATTGTGTTAAAACCAGTTTGTGCTGTTAGATCACGTCTGTTCTGTCTAGTCTAAAGAGGTGCTTGTGTAACCCAAAGGACACAGGAAAAAGCTGTTTAAAATCTGTGTGTAAATTTTTTGCGCGAAAAAGCGTACACAAAGCGTACCGATACTTTGCATGCTTTCTCACATATTGTTGCCATAGGTTAAGAGTCATTATAGATCTATGTGAAATCGGATACATTTGTTTGCTATATATATATTTGATAGTTTCTTAAGGGAATAATTGTAAAACACGAAACGCAGTTTCCGGCCTAAAACATTTGGGTTTACACTCAAAAGAGGATCACCTTTGAGGTTGACTTCCGGTGAGCGTACGGAACAAGTGTGTGTTGTGTTAGTGAGTAATAGTAGTTTTATTGCTCACATTTATCGAGATTGTGTGGTTTATTGAATTGCGAACGCACGTTTGTACACGTGGTACGGAACGTGAGGACAGCATACAGAAGCGTGCACGTGGCGCATGGTCGCACACGTGGCCTAGAGGCACGCACGGTCACGTGTTTACGCAAGGTTGCGTAGAGTTGCGGGCGCAAGGTATAACCACACAATAGTTGTTCAATTTAAGGTGGGATAGTATACATTTAATACTGTAGCACATAACTATCCGATTTCAAAAGCAGATTACCGTGATATTTTGTTTAAACTGTACTACCTCTGGGGTAAAGTAGCCAAAGGGAGTGATATTTTTTTCTGCACAGAAAAACACTGTGTATTTGTGTGAGCTGAAAGTAGGAGTGAACGGTTGTTGAACCCCGGAAATTGGGATCCCGTGGTGACACTGAGTAAGCAGAGGCTTGGTGGCGTAAGGCGGCTGACTTACGTTAATACATAAATAGAGAAATACGCAAGTCGTGAGGAGATTTGCAGAGGAGCATGATATAGAATTGTGCATGTGAAGTTTAGAATTGTGAATTGAAGTTAAGGTTTTGTGTCATGCTCCGGCTGAGGAGCGCAGCTTGTGGATTCGACTCCAGTGGTCATAGGGCGGATAGATAACAAGTATCTATACGCTGTGCGATTGGACCGCGCGTTTGTGGGTGCGATACATGGCGCAACGTGATACCCTTTTGCGTAAACTGCGGTATCATTAGCGCCGTGTAGAGCATACGCAAGTGTGATTTGTGTATAGCAAAAAGGGAAGTTTTCGCTGTTCTCTCTCAGGAAAATTTTCAACGGTAGATATTCACTGGAAAAGGTGATTGGTCCTAAAACTTCCAGTGAATAGGAAACCAGGTAGGGTCCTCACTGGGTACGCGGTGTTCACTATTGGAGTGAGTCGTGGTACATCAGCGGAGAAGAAGCGGGTGGAAAGCGCTTGGAGGACTTTAACCGTCATCTCGATTGTGCAGTTGGGGATTGCGTTAGAAGGCAAAAAGTCTGCGATGGGATCCAATTGCACAAGCGAGGGGCGTTCCAGGGTTCAGGCTGGAGAGCTGCGGCCCAGGGGATCAGCTCGGTTTATAATGTGTGAGAAGTATGGTCCACACTCGGAGGCTTTTTGCAATGAATGGGTGCGTATGACTGCTGAAGATAGGGCATCATTCCCTAGGGTGGGTAGCTTTGAATCAGTGGTATTACAGAGTATAAGGATTAGAATGTCTGATCAAATCTAGGAAACAGAGGATCAGACATACTGACTGTTTAAATCTGTGGCAGCAAGTGGGGGAGGTGCAAAGGAGGGAACTGGCTCGCACAGCAAGTTCCAAACCTAGCGGGAAAGCGATTGTGAGTGCACCACCACCGCCATATGACGATGGGGAGAAATTGGCTACAACCAATGGTGCATTGGTAAAGGATATCAAAATGATCAATTAATGTGTTAACCCTAACCCTTGCCAGTTGTATCCCGTTTTGAATTTTCCCCAAGGTTGTGAGGAGGATGACGAACCCAGCATGATATCGGCACTCTCTCAAGCAGCTACCATACAGGATACAGAGGTGGGCACGGCCCAACCACCAAGAGTAGTAGCGATCCCCCCAGCGGAGGGGTGAGTGAGGTCGTGTCCACCGGTTAGTACGGTACCATATATTATGCAGAGACAATTGCTCCCCGTATTATAGAATCAAACAAAAAGGATGTGGTTGAGTTAAATCCAGTCAGGGTGATTGCAGTGCCCAATGGGAGAATTGATAATCAGGGAGTAACTTCCATCAGGAACATTGCAATGCATTGTCCTTGGTCCCGATGAGAACTGAGATTAATTATGTCAGAATTCTCCGATCCCAGAAAAGATCTAGTAGGATGCCAGAAATTCATTAAAGAATTGGGCAATGCCCATGAGCCCACAAATAAAGATTGGTGAACAGTGCTACGAGCGAGTTTACCCTCAAACATTGACATCTCAAAATTCATAACTGATTCTAAATTAGATTTAGAAGTGCCTCTCACTGATGAGTACAACCAGGAGAATGTAAAGCAAATCAACCTGCAATTAGGAGTGTATCTCCCTACTGTTGTTAAATGGAACAACATTTTCTCCATAAGACAGAAGGACAGTGAAATGGCATCCGAGTTTCTCTGACGTCCTAGTGGATGCTGGGAACTCCGTAAGGACCATGGGGAATAGACGGGCTCTGCAGGAGACTGGGCACTCTAAAAGAAAGATTAGGTACTATCTGGTGTGCACTGGCTCCTCCCTCTATGCCCCTTCTCCAGACCTCCGTTAGAATCTGTGCCCGGCCAGAGCTGGGTGCTCCTAGTGGGCTCTCCTGAGCTTGCTAGAAAGAAAGTATTTGTTAGGTTTTTTATTTTCAGTGAGATCTGCTGGCAACAGACTCACTGCTACGTGGAACTGAGGGGAGAGAAGCAAACCTACCTGCGTGCAGCTAGCTTGTGCTTCTTAGGCTACTGGACACCATTAGCTCCAGAGGGTTCGAACACAGGGCCTGACCTCGATCGTCCGTTCCCGGAGCCGCGCCGCCGTCCCCCTTGCACAGCCAGAAGACTGAAGAGAAGGAGATGAAATCGGCGGCAGAAGACTCCGGTCTTCATTAAGGCAGCGCACAGCACTGCAGCTGTGCGCCATTGCTCCCACTGCATACCACACACTCCGGTCACTGTAGGGTGCAGGGCGCTGGGGGGGGGGGGGGGGGGGGGGGCGCCCTGGGCAGCAATAAGAATACCTTTTGGCACATTATGCACATAATACAGTCTGGAAAACTGTATATGTGCAAAAACCCCCGCCATTAAGATATACAAAACGCGGGAGAAGCCCGCCGCTGAGGGGGCGGGGCCTTCTTCCTCAGCACACCAGCGCCATTTTCTCTTCACAGCTCCGCTGGAAGGACGCTCCCCAGGCTCTCCCCTACAGTATCCTGTACAAGAAGGGTAAAAAAGAGAGGGGGGGCACACATAAATTTAGGCGCTAATAAGATAATAAGCAGCTATTGGGAAAAATCACTCATTATAGTGAAAATCCCTGTGTTATATAGCGCTGTGGTGTGTGCTGGCATACTCTCTCTCTGTCTCCCCAAAGGACTTTGTGGGGTCCTGTCCTCAGTCAGAGCATTCCCTGTGTGTGTGCGGTGTGTCGGTACGGCTGTGTCGACATGTTTGATGAGGAGGGTTACGTGGAGGCGGAGCAAGAGCAGATAAGTGTGGTGTCGCCCCCGACGGGGCCGACACCGGATTGGATGGATATGTGGAAGGTCTTAACCGATAGTGTCAACTCCTTACATAAAAGGTTCGATGACGCAGCAGCCTTGCGACAGCCGTGATCTCAGCCCGCGCCTGCCCAGGCGTCTCAGAGGCCATCAGGGGCTCATAAACGCCCGCTAGCTCAGATGGTAGACACAGATGTCGACACGGAGTCTGACTCCAGTGTAGATGAGGATGAGACAAATGCACAGTCTACAAAAGCCATCCGATGCATGATTACTGCAATGAAAAATGTATTGCACATTTCTGATATTAACCCGGTTACTACCAAGAAGGGTATTATGTTTGGGGAGAAAAAGCAGCCAGTGACTTTTCCCCCATCTGATGAATTAAATGAATTGTGTGAGGAAGCGTGGAGTTCCCCCGATAAGAAACTAGTGATTTCTAAGAGGTTACTGATGGCGTACCCTTTCCCGCCAACGGACAGGTTACGTTGGGAAACATCCCCTAGAGTGGACAAGGTGCTCACACGCTTATCAAAAAAGGTGGCACTGCCGTCTCAGGATACGGCCGCCCTAAAGGAGCCTTAGAAAGCAGGAAGCTATCCTGAAGTCTGTGTATACACACTCAGGTACTATACTGAGACCTGCTATTGCTTCAGCATGGATGTGTTGTGCTGCAGCCGCATGGTCTGATACCCTGTCAGACAACATTGATTCCCTCGACAAGGATGCTATTTTGCTAACCATAGAACATATAAAAGACGTCGTCTTATATATGCGGGATGCACAGAGGGACATTTGCCTGCTGGCATCTAGAATTAATGCAATGTCCATTTCTGCCAGGAGAGTATTATGGACTCGGCAGTGGACAGGTGATGCTGATTCTAAAAGACACATGGAGGTTTTGCCTTATAAGGGTGAGGAATTGTTTGGGGACGGTCTCTCGGACCTCGTATCCACGGCAACAGCCGGGAAGTCAACTTTTTTACCTCAGGTTCCCTCACAGCCTAAGAAAGCACTGTATTATCATGTACAGTCCTTTCGGCCTCAGAAAGGCAAGCGGATCAGAGGCGCATCTTTTCTGCCCAGAGGCAGGGGTAGAGGAAAGAAGCTGCACCAGGCAGCCAGTTCCCAGGAACAAAAATCCTCCCCCGCTTCCTCTAAGTCCACCGCATGACGCTGGGGCTCCACAGGCGGAGCCGGGTGCGGTGGGGGCGCGTCTCCGAAACTTCAGCAACCAGTGGGTTCGCTCACAGGTGGATCTCTGGGCTGTACAAATTGTATCTCAGGGATACAAGCTGGAGTTCGAGGCGACTCCCCCTCGCCGTTACCTCAAATCAGCCTTACCAGCTGCTCCCAGGGAAAGGGAGGTAGTACTGGCGGCAATTCACAAGCTGTACCTCCAGCAGGTGATTATCAAGGTTCCCCTCCTTCAACAGGGACGGGGTTACTATTCCACAATGTTTGTGGTACCGAAACCAGACGGTTCGATGAGACCCATTCTGAATTTAAAATCCTTGAACACTTATATAAGGAAGTTCAGGTTCAAAATGGAATCGCTCAGGGCGGTTATTGCAAGCCTGGAAGAGGGGGATTTTATGGTGTCGCTGGACATCAAGGATGCTTACTTGCATGTCCCCGTTTACCCACCTCAACAGGAGTACCTCAGGTTTGTGGTACAGGATTGTCATTACCAATTCCAGACGTTGCCGTTTGGTCTGTCCAAGGTAATGGCCGAAATGATGATACTCCATCGGAAGAAGGGAGTTATAATTATCCCGTACTTGGACGATCTTCTTATAAAGGCGAGGTCCAGAGAGCAGTTGTTAGTCAGCGTAGCACTTTCTCGGGAAGTGTTGCAACAGCACGGCTGGATTCTGAATATCCCAAAGTCGCAGCTGATTCCTGCGACGCGTCTGCTCTTCCTGGGCATGATTCTGGACACAGAACAGAAGAAGATGTTTCTCCCGGTGGAGAAGGCCCAGGAATTGTCATCTCTGGTCAGGGACCTCCTGAAACCAAAACAGGTGTCGGTGCATCATTGCACGTGAGTCCTGGGAAAGATGGTGGCTTCTTACGAAGCAATTCCCTTCGGCAGGTTCCATGCAAGGATCTTTCAGTGGGATCTGTTAGACAAATGGTCTGGATCGCATCTTCAGATGCATCGGTTGATCACCCTGTCCCCAAGGGCCAGGGTGTCTCTGCTGTGGTGGCTGCAGAGTGCTCACCTTCTCGAGGGCCGCAGATTCGGCATACAGGACTGGGTCCTGGTGACCACGGACGCAAGCCTCCGAGGATGGGGGGCAGTCACAAAGGGAAGGAACTTCCAAGGACAGTGGTCAAGTCAGGAGACTTCACTACACATAAATATACTGGAACTAAGGGCCATTTACAACGCCCTGAGTCAAGCAGAGCCCCTGCTTCAAAACCAACCGGTGCTGATTCAATCAGACAACATCACGGCGGTCGCCCATGTAAACCGGCAGGGCGGCACAAGAAGCAGGATGGCGATGGCAGAAGCCACAAGGATTCTCCGATGGGCGGAAAATCACGTGCTAGCACTGTCAGCAGTGTTCATTCCGGGAGTGGACAACTGGGAAGCAGACTTCCTCAGCAGGCACGACCTCCACCCGGGAGAGTGGGGACTTCATCCAGAAGTCTTCAAGCAGATTGTAAACTGGGAACGGCCACAGGTGGACATGATGGCGTCCCGCCTCAACAAAAAGCTAAAAAAATATTGCGCCAGGTCAAGGGACCCTCAGGCGATAGCTGTGGACGCACTAGTGACACCGTGGGTGTACCAGTCGGTTTATGTGTTCCCTCCTCTTCCTCTCATACCCAAGGTGCTGAGGATAGTAAGAAAGAGAGGAGTAAGAACTATACTCATCGTTCCGGAGTGGCCAAGAAGACCTTGGTACCCTGAACTACAAGAAATGATCTCAGAGGACCCATGGCCTCTGCCTCTCAGACAGGACCTGTTGCAGCAGGGGCCCTGTCTGTTCCAAGACTTACCGCGGCTGCGTTTGACGGCATGGCGGTTGAACGCCGGATCCTAACGGAAAAGGGAATTCCGGATGAAGTGATTCCTACGCTGATAAAGGCTAGGAAAGATGTGACAGCACAACATTATCACCGTATATGGCGAAAATATGTTGCTTGGTGTGAGGCCAGAAAGGCCCCTACAGAGGAATTCCAGCTGGGTCGATTCCTGCACTTCTTACAGTCAGGAGTGACTATGGGCTTAAAATTAGGATCCATAAAGGTCCAGATTTCGGCCCTATCTATTTTCTTTCAAAAAGAACTGGCTTCACTGCCTGAAGTTCAGACGTTTGTTAAGGGAGTGCTGCATATTCAGCCCTCTTTTGTGCCTCCAGTGGCACCTTGGGATCTTAACGTTGTGTTGGATTTCCTGAAATCCCACTGGTTTGAGCCACTTAAGACCGTGGAGCTAAAATATCTCACGTGGAAAGTGGTCATGCTATTGGCCTTAGCTTCAGCTAGGCGGGTGTCAGAATTGGCGGCTTTGTCGTGCAAAAGCCCTTATCTGATCTTCCATATGGACAGGGCAGAATTGAGGACTCGTCCCCAATTTCTCCCTAAGGTGGTATCAGCGTTTCATTTGAACCAACCTATTGTGGTGCCTGCGGCTACTCGAGACTTGGAGGACTCCAAGTTACTAGATGTAGTCAGGGCTTTGAAAATCTATGTAGCCAGGACGGCTGGAGTCAGGAAAACTGACTCGCTGTTTATCCTGCATGCACCCAACAAGCTGGGTGCTCCGGCTTCAAAGCAAACTATTGCGCGCTGGATCTGTAACACGATTCAGCAAGCTCATTCTGCTGCAGGATTGCCGCATCCTAAATCAGTAAAAGCCCATTCCACAAGGAAGGTGGGCTCTTCTTGGGCGGCTGCCCGAGGGGTCTCGGCTTTACAGCTTTGCCGAGCTGCTACTTGGTCGGGTTCAAACACATTTGCTAAGTTCTACAAGTTTGATACCCTGGCTGAGGAGGACCTTGCCTTTGCTCATTCGGTGCTGCAGAGTCATCCGCACTCTCCCGCCCGTTTTGGAGCTTTGGTATAATCCCCATGGTCCTTACGGAGTTCCCAGCATCCACTAGGACGTCAGAGAAAATAAGAATTTACTCACCGGTAATTCTATTTCTCGTAGTCCGTAGTGGATGCTGGGCGCCCGTCCCAAGTGCGGACTCTCTGCAATACATGTATATAGTTATTGCTTAACTAAAGATTTATTGTTATGAGCCATCTGTTACTGAGGCTCAGTTGTTGTTCATACTGTTAACTGGGTATGGTTATCACGAGTTGTACGGTGTGATTGGTGTGGCTGGTATGAGTCTTACCCTGGATTCCAAATCCTTTCCTTGTTGTGTCAGCTCTTCCGGGCACAGTTTCCTTAACTGAGGTCTGGAGGAGGGGCATAGAGGGAGGAGCCAGTGCACACTAGATAGTACCTAATCTTTCTTTTAGAGTGCCCAGTCTCCTGCGGAGCCCGTCTATTCCCCATGGTCCTTACGGAGTTCCCAGCATCCACTACGGACTACGAGAAATAGAATTCAGGTGAGTTTATTCTTATTTCCATAGAGCACTGCAGGAAATGGCTAGATACACTGGGATAGAGGATATTAAGGAGAATGCCAACCACAGGGAGGTAGCTGTCTCTGTGCTAATGGATGGATTAAAGGAGGCACTGAGGATGAGGGTGCAAACTTCTCTGCCAAATTGGAGAGGTATCTCGGTGGCTGCGCAATGAGAGTCCGCCGTCGAGCATGATCGTATCATCAGTAAACACAGGGAGTCGCAAGGGGATAAAACGATGATGGTAACTATACAGGCTCTTACAGGAAAGTCCCATCAGCCTAAACCCCAGACCCCTGATGGTAAGTCACGGTCAACAACATGTTATCTTTGTAAGAGGGAAGGACATTACGCCAGGGAATGTAGAAGTAGCGGGACACATAACGTATATAGACCCCTAGACCAGAATACGAACCACGCTACAAGACACATAGTTGTTATCAGGGACCACATAGAAGGGATTATGAGCCGCATAGACGGGAAACAAGGAGGTACCCACCCAGGAGGGACTGGCAGGCCCCCGAAAACTCACAGTTATCCCCCTCACATATTGCAGCTGCCAATGCCCTACGGGAGGGTCCCACTACACAATAGAGGTTAGGCCACACCTGTAGTCTGCAGCCAGTGAAATTGATTGCTGGCCTTGGTAGTGAACCTGAGGTCATGGTTGATGTAGCTGGTATACCACTACCTCTTCTTGTAGACACAGGGGCGGCCAGATCAGTACTAAATTCCACCACAGGTGTAAAACCACAGGTAAAATGATTTTGGCAATGGGAGTAACGGGAAAGGAGCAGCAATACTCTTTGAGTAGACCTGCAGAGATTACGATAGGGCTTGAGCAAACCAAACATTCTTTCCTGTTGGCTGCATCGGCTCCGACTAATCTACTTGGCAGAGATCTGTTGTGTAAAATGCGGTGTCATATACTGTACCCCTGAGGGTATGTTCTTAGATATCCCTGAGAACCATGCACAGGAGGTACAAGATATATTAGACACCCCTCAAAGGCTAATGTTGCACTCCAACGTTATAGACACATGTCCATCGCAGGTAGAGGAAATGATCTCACAAATACCGGGTTCCCTTTGGACCAAAGAGGGACAGGACACTGGAGTGATGGCGAATGTAGCCCCAGTAGTAGTACAAGTAAAAGATGGCAGGATAGCTCCAAAAATCCCCCAGTACCCTGTGAAGCCAGAGGTGGAATTAGGAGTATACCCCGTCATAGAATGGCTGCTACATCAGGGCATCCTAGTCAGGACGTCCAGCACAGCCAATAGTCCCATCTTCCCTGTGAAAAAGAGTGGGGGGAGGGGTTATAGGCTAGTGCAGGATCTAAGGGGGATAAACAAGATAGTTGAGAGTCAATTCCCCGTAATGCCCAATCCAGCTGTCATCCTAATGCAGATTCCCTCAAACTCCAAGTTCTTCACCGTCATTGATCTCTGTTCTGCATTCTTTTCTGTCCCTCTCCCCCCTGACAGCCAATACCTCTTTGCTTTCACCTACAGGGGAGTACAGTACCTCCCCAAGGTTTCATTGACAGCCCAAGTATTTTCTCCCAGGCCTTACGTGACTGTTTGCAATCTTTTCAACCTGAGAGTGGGTCGGTGCTAATACAATATGTCGATTACTTGTTGTTGTGCTCTGACTCATTCGAGTCGTCCTTGGCAGACACTAAACAGTTTCTGTTTCATCTCTCCCAGACAGGACACAAGGTTTCAAAGGATAAGTTGCAGTTGTGTTGGACTAAGGTTAAATACTTGGGGCATTGCTTGACACAGGGACTTAGGCACCTGACCACTGACCGAATACAGGCCATCCACGACATGACTTTGCCGCAAACTCAGCAGCAGATCCGCACTTTCCTTGGAATGTGTGGGTACTGTCGGAACTGGATTCCAGGGTTCTCTATACTGGCACTACCTTTGCAAGAAATGGTCTAGAATAAACCAGAACGGGTCTCTCACACAGATGAGTCCAAACTGGCATTTGAGAGACTAAAACAGTGCTTGTCACAGGCACCAGCATTAGGTATGCCAGATTATGAGAAGCCCTTTGAATTGTACGGTACTGAAAGCGCTGGGTGTGCGGCAGAAGTCTTAACACAGAAACATGGTGATGCCAGCAGACCGGTAGCCTATTACAGTGCACAGTTGGACACTGTAGCACGGTCTCTCCTCACTTGCTTGCAAAGTGTTGCAGCCATAGCTCTCCTGGTAAGTAAAAGCGAGGGCGTAGTGTTAGGACACGACTTGACCATCCATACATCACATGCAGTATCAGCCTTGATAAACTCTGCCCAAACCAGACATGTCTCATCCGCTCGGTTTACAAGGTGGGAACTATCATTGATGGCCCCTGTAAACATCATCATAAGGAGGTGCTGTCACGTCTGGCAGGGTTTGAGGTTCCGGCAGCTGAGATTTGCCCGAGGAGGTAGCAGGCTGTGAATGAACCAGATGAGGGGGCTGGATATAGTTCCTTCGCATGGGACACGGAGCAATGAAGAACGTAGGCGAGGTTTGAGAGTCAATGGAAAGTATTTATTATGTACAGGGCTGAGGTAGAGAACCGAGGCTGAAGCACAATGGTTAAAGACGTGGCTGGAGGTGAAGAGCTGCGGACTGTGATTCGAAAGACGAGACTGTAGATGATGAACTGTGGAACTGTGGATGGTAGTTGAAAATGTGGCTGGAGACAAGGACTGTGGAGTGTGGTTTGGAAAACGAGGCTTGAAGATGATAATCTGCAGGCTGTGGTCAGTGGTACAAAGGCGTGGCTGGTGAAGGAGATCTGTGGAGTGTGGCTTGAAAGACGAGGCAGAAGACCCGGGGCCGACTGTGCCCAAAGAGTCTTCCTGGACCGGGTTTTCCAGGAGCGCTTCCACAGGCAGTAGCAGGCAAGAAACGGCAGGGCTGCAGCAGCAACAGAGAACCGACCAAGCAGGATCAGGAGGAACCAAGATACAGCAGGAATCCTGGGAGCACAGGCTAAAGCACCTACAACAGGGTTGTAACTTGAAGCACTGGCATCCCTGTCCTAAACCAGCCCCCTTTTATAGGGAGAGCTTCCCCTGGATTGGCTGGAAGAAACAGGAAACAGGAACTATGCTTAAAACTTGGTCTCCAACATGGCGGCACCCAGAAATGCAGACCTTTTTGCAAAGCCACATTGCTCACTGCCCCTGGCCTCCAAGCAACGGTTCAGCAAGAGCGACCCGCTGTAGCGGCGTCCCGCCGCCACGAGCGGACCCCCTCACCGCCGCTACTGCTGCCCACGGATCCGGAGCAGCAGCCCACCTCCGCCGCTGCCCGCACAACGCCAAGGAAGCCAGCCACGCGGCCCCAGCGTACCGGTAAGACTCCGGACGCTGACAGGTGCAGCACACTAAATCCTGCAACTTATTTGCTTAGTGTGCCTGGTCATGCACAAAGGGTGGAGAATAAAAATGATGATGAAGGAGGATTTAGTGCAGATACTGATATGCATGATTGTATGGAATACCTGAACCAAACTTTCACTGCGAGACCTGACATCAGTGACAACCCACTGGAAGGAGTAGACTTTACCTTCTACACTGACGGTAGTTGCCACAGACAAACTGAATCGGGAGACCTGTGCACCGGATACACAGTTGTAGATGACGAAGGTATCATAGAAGCTGAACCCCTTGGTCCACCTCACTCAGCACAAGTCGCTGAGCTGATAGCACTGACCAGAGCATGTGAGTTGGCAAAGGGTAAGTCAGCTATACTGTATATACACTGACTCTAGGTACACCTTTGGAGTGGTGCATGATTTCGGGGCCCTGTGGCACCTCAGAAATTTCATGACGGCATTTGGCACACCTGTAGCGCATGCGTCTTACATCAAAAGGCTTCTGACAGCCATACAGGAACCGGACAGAGTGGCTGTTATCAAGTGTAAAGCACACACTTACAACCAAGACCCAATTTCACTTGGTAACAGCCAGGCAGACGAAGCTGCAAAATCAGCAGCAAGCACTACTATACAAACCAACATCACACCGCTGATGACATTTAACACGGTTAACATGCAACAGTTAATTGAAATGCAAAATTTGTGTTCCCTACAGGAGAGGGCAGTCTGGAAGGTGAAGGGATATGATCAGGAGTCCTCAGGACTTTGGACAGATGGACACGGTAAGCCAGTGGCCCCCAGGGCATATCTCCCAAGCCTAGCTGAGGCGGCACACGGTCTGACTCATCTGGGCAAGGAAGGTATGTGCAAACTAGTAAGAGCCTACTGGAGTGCACCAGGGTTCTCTTCTCATGCAGGTAAGAAAGCAATGACATGTCTTACTTGCTTGAGGAAGAATATTGGTAAGACAATACCAACGGAGCCATCCCATATCCCTCCTACAGACGGACCTTTACAGGTAATACAAATCGACTTCATACAGTTACCACCCTGTAGGAATTTAAAGTATCTGTTAGTATGTACAGATGTCTTTTCCAACTGGGTAGAAGCATTCCCCGCTGCCACAAATACTGCCGTGTTCACTGCAAAGAAAATCGTGCAGGAATTTGTGTGCAGATATGGTATCCCTAGAATGATTGAAAGTGATAGGGGTACCCATTTTCAGGTGAAGTCTTTCAGGTCATGTGCCAACTGATGGGTATTAATAGCAAGCTGCATACTCCATACCGGCCACACGCAAGTGCAAAGGTGGAGAGAATGAACAGCACTATTAAGAACACGCTGAGCAAAGTGATGGCTGAAACTGGGTTGTTGTGGCCAGAAGCTTTGCCACTAGTGTTGTACAGCATCAAAACCACTCCCAGGTCACCGCTTAACTTGTCACCCTTCGAAATTCTTTTTGGGCGACAACCTCATGTAATGATAGAACCCCAGGATGATTTGAAGTGCAATAACGAAATAACTGCAATATTTGGTTAGGATGAGCCAGTGACTGAGAAACCAGCAAAGGAATCTAAAGCTGGTGATTCCTGACCTACCGTATAGTAATTGTCATGACATTGAGCCTGGGGATTATGTGATGATTAACACTTTTTTTACGTTCAGGTTGCCTCATAGACAGGTGGGAAGGACCGTATCAAGTCTTGTTAACCAGCTCGACAGCGCTAAAGGTCGCCGAGAGAGAGACTTGGGCCACTCGTCCCATTGCAAGAAGGTCGCTGACCCGGAGAAAACTCGTGACAAAGAGAAAGGTGAAGAGAACCTCGAATCACTAGAGAGTCTGTTCCGGGAAAGCTGAGAAGCAAGACTGTTGAACGGCACCTGAGCAAGGAGAACAACAAAATCAAGGACGGTTGTCGTACCCTTTTTCTTTTTTCACCCCCCACTGCAGTATTTTCTTTTTCTCTCTTCCTTTTTTTGTTCCGTGACGAAGTGGATCCACATCAAGAGACTGTGTTCCCGCGTTTTCTTGTGACTCTGTTTTTGATGAGGACAATCTGTTTTTGTGAGGGCCGCAGAGACGTTGAGCAAGGATCTGGAATGGGTTCTGATGGAGAGTACGGATTCATAGGACCACAGGAGCAGCATATCAGTAAGTATCAGTAAGAGGTCTGGTAGTCACGGAGCTCGGAGACAATGTTAAGGGTTATTGTCTGATGAATATTGTATATGTAGAAATTGCGAAAACATAGTCGAAGATGGGTGCATCCAGAGATGTCATTCAAACAGTAATATCGACATTGGCCGACATCCTTTGAGTGATTACCACTCATTAGTGGGTACGGTCTTAAACCAAACGGAATGCTGGGTCTGCACACAAGTACCTCAAGGACAGAGTAAGTCGGGATTAGTGCCATATCCTTTAACGATAGATGAGGTACTCGAATTATGGGGTGGGAGACCGGTGGACAAGAAATTCAATATATCTAGGCCCACTAGCTTGAAGCTCCACCAGTACCACTAGATAGGTTCCTGTTTTGTTTTAATGTGTCCAATTTCCAGAAACCAGGAAATTGGGAAGTGACATGGAATAACCAGACAATAACCTTTTCACATAGGGCTGATAATATACCTATCGACTCCGAACTTGTACGCAAGATAGCCACCAGTGGGAAGTAGTTTCGGTATAGGTATACACGTGGGATGAAAACCATGTGAGCTGGAAAAGTATCGCAGGGGTATTGTGCCCATATCATCCAGCCTGATACTTGTACTGAGCAAATGAGAGAACTAGGGACCGGTTTCTTTATCAGGAAGATATGTGATATGGTGTTGTTGCATTTTGGGGGTAATTCCGAGTTGATCGCAGCAGGAATTTTGTTAGCAGTTGGGCAAAACCATGTGCACTGTAGCGGAGGCAGATTTAACATGTGCAGAGAGAGTTAGATTTGGGTGTGGTGTGTTCAATCTGCAATCTAATTTGCTGTGCAAAAATAATTGACAGTATTTACCCTGCACAGAAACAAAATAACCCACCCAAATCTAACTCTTTCTGCACATGTTATATCTGCCTCCCCTGCAGTGCACATGGTTTTGCCCAACTGCTAACAAAATTCCTGCTGCGATCAACTTGGAATTACCCCCTTTGTCCCTTATGTTCTCCCAGACGATGCCTACTTCATATGTGGAAGGAAAGCATACAAGTGGCTTACTCCGAGCTCCGAAGGGTTGTGTTATATTGGGGGAGTACTACCAGAGGTCATGACCATAGCACACGACAAAATGAAAGACATTCACCGCAACGCTCAGACTCCTTATACTCATACCCATTATGAACACATCATCAAGAGACACCTCAAAGATAGGGCAGAGCACGCAGCCTCTGATTTGATTCATGAATCCACCGGGATTCAAGTTCTTCTCGCATTAGACATCACCCGTACTGCCAGAGGAACTATAAATTATAGGTATATCCATGCGCTAGAGAACTTGATAGATAATATCACTGAGATGTATGATGACACCTTCAGGTATACGGGCAGGGAGTTACAAGCCTACAAGAAGGAGCTGGTCCAGCACAGGATGGTCCTTAATTATGTTACGGCTGTGACAGGTGGGTACTGTGTTACTCTGGCAACTCAATATAGTGTGAAGTGCTGTACGTTTATTACGAATAGCACTGACGACCCCACGGAGATCATCGATCAACAGATGGACGAGATCTTGCAGTTAAAGTGGGAGTTCAGAAGGAAACACAACCTAACCTTGACGGCTGTGGGTAATGAATTGACCGGCTGGACCTCATGGTTGAACCCACTCAAATGGTTTTCTGGATTAGGAGAGTGGGCGCAGAATGTAATTGCGAGTGTGGGAAAGTTTCTCCTTTGTATCCTGGGTGTCATCATAATTATTGGTTTGATATTCAGGTATGTTCGAATTCTGATGCTGCGCAAGCACAGCACAAATTTGATGAGTCTAAGGAGCGAGGGCGTTGTTACAGCAGCGGATTTGTTTTATGACCCATCTGTAGAAACAGTGTTATGATAAGGATTGCAAATGAATTTCATGGCCTGTTTCTTTCACCATTTCTCTCTGTTTCCCCCTCTACTCAGAAACAACCGACCGGAAAAGACGTCAACCATACCCAAAATTTCTGTGAATGTATTTTTATGTGTCTTACCCTCATCTCTGCAATCTTCAGTTAATGGCACACATAGTCGATAAATGATATCTACATATAGTAGCATGCACATACGTTTCCCCTCCATGTATTATCAGATAAATGTGCTCCCCATTTATTGGTATAAGAAGCCGAAAAGGTGAGGGCTAATGGCCTTTGCCTAGAAAGAGCTCGGTAGTGTTTGTTTGCCCATTTACTGACCCTTAATACGGGATGAGAAGGAGTTAATGTATACTTCGCAATACCTCGAAGCTTGCTTAGAACATATATGGCACGATGATACATGCCCCTCAGACATTAATTCATACATACATGCTTTTTCTGTCCCACTGGGATATACATTTCCCACCTACAAATCTTCCCCGGATATAAATATATATTTGAACTTTTGTATATAATGTACATGTAATATTTTCAGTTTTATTATTAAGGTGTGGCAGTTATTGTTGACTGCCAAAGGGTGGACTGTTGAAGTAGAAAATATTATTGTCACACACATCACATACAAACTCCACACAAGTGGCCTCCGTGCGTGTGCTTGTTGACTGCCAAAGGGTGGACTGTTGAAGTAGAAAATATTATTGTCACACACATCACATACAAACTCCACACAAGTGGCCTCCGTGCGTGTGCTTGTGCTGCCGTGCGTGCGCATACTCGCAAGTTACGTATAATCGCTCATGCGGTTGTGCGTATTAGCGCGTGGTATGAGTAATTACGGTAGCATATGCATTCGCATGGAAAAAGCCACAAAGACATATTTCATATTTAATTCACATAGCACATAATTTACACATAGTCTACATGCACCACACCAACGCGTTTCATTTGTTTAAATGGTACAACAACAGAGGGATTCGACTTTACAGGATATAAGGGTACAGAATTAGGTTAGTAGGTGGTGTTTGGTATCCAGCTGTACAGTATTTTAAGAGCAATATTCCGGTAGCAGTTTGCAGAAGGTAGCACGCTCCTGCGCATATCTATGTGCAGGAACAGAATATTAATATTACACTGTATTTACTGTACTCTTGATATTCTGCGGGAACCCAGTGGAGACCATCTGCAAGTGCACCTGGACCAGGCATCGCCCCCCCTATTCAAGCCGACCTATGACCCCTCCTGTATTGTAAATGGCCAGCCTTTTGACCTATGGGTGAAGAGATTACAGATTCCATTGTTTCATGATTTGGACAAATGTATAAAAGCCACGCTGCCTGGCCGGTCAGTCACATTCTCTGAAGGTCATCTTTCCAGATTGACTGAGGACCGGAACCGGGTGGCACTGGCGAACAAACGTAAGTATCCATTGATTGTAGCCTCTTCTCTTATGTGATTGTATTATTGTTGTAACCCCCTTTTGAGTAAATATTTGTTGGTGGGTTGGATCCCAACATTTTAAATACAATTGGTGTCGTATTCCTTTCCTGCTAGGGGTTATAAAGTGTATTCTGCCTCACATGTAGCTACTCTGTGCTTACAACGTGACGGCGTGCTTACGCAACGTGTACGCATCTGTTAGGGGTTTTACACACACACACTTAGCGGTCGCAGCGGCCTGAACAGATATATATTTAAGGTATTGCTTTTCTTCCTGAAAGTTAATCAGCTTTAACATAGACTAGAGGCGAGGGTTGGGAAGCTCACTGTATCTTGGCAGACAATTGGAGGGGAGTCGCTGATAAAAGGCAGTTCAGCATTGAGCCTGTACCCAAAGAATGGTCAGTCAGAGTTGCTGAAAGAGATTAGGAAACAAGGAGCAAGCAGCACTGGAAGCAAAGATAATGCTGGAAAGGAACAAGAGGAAGGGGTCCCTGTCTGTGATAGCTTACATACATAGAACTAACTTACCTACTAAGGGGGAGATGTACTAAGCTTTGTTAGAGAGATAAAGTACCAACCAATCAGCTCCTAACTGGCATGTTACAGACTGTGTTTGAAAACTGACAGTTATGAGCTGATTGGTTTTCTCTCTTCACTTTATCACTCTCCAAAGCTCCGTACATCTGACCCTAAGAACCTTCTACTAGTTTATGCTGGTTGCTGTTTTTTACAGCCGTCTGCTGGGAATACCAGACAGGGTGGCTTATGGGTCACTCACAACTAATCATATGCTGTCTTCTACCACCATATACATCACACTGTATGTTTCCCAACGCTTTAAACAAAAACAAAAAAAGGATTGACCATTTAAATCAAATGACTTACAAGACTGCAGATAAATACTGATAGCAGGTAATTTTCAGTAAATCTGGTGGGTTTTATTTTGGTAGACAGTAGTGTAGCATAGATCAGTGAATATAGAATTAAGAGTCTCATAGATCTAGCCCGTATCAGGGCATTTTTCCATTGTGCAGACATCGGACTCGGGGTATTGGAGACATCCGACATGTTGGACATTCTTTATTCCCCAATTCTGACCCAAAAATGTATGGAATCGGTGAGTCAGGGATTTTTAACATTTTGAATTTCTCTGATTCCCTGATGAATTTCCAAACCACCAATTGGTGGATTGGATCAGCAGAACGAGAAATCGTGGAGCAGATATATGGCCTGCATTATAATTTTATTTGAAAATATTTTTTATGAGGAAAGTTCTTCTGCCAGTTCTTATTCCTGCAGATTTGTGGTTTTTGCTGTTTGGCTAAGTGCCCAAGGTAAGTGGTCATTTAAAATGACACTTGGGGCCAGATGTAATGAAGTCCGAGTTGGCCTGATTTGCAGGTTCCCGGTCAAACGTGGATGCTTTTTTTAAAGCAGCAATCATTTACACGGCATGGTTGAGCCTTGTACATGATTGCCTCTTTAAAAAAAGTCCTAGTTCGGGCAGGAACCTGCTCCTCTCGCCAACTCGGACTTCATTACATCCGGCCCCTCACCTGTACAATTTCAACTCTAGTTCAACCTGTACTATTACTTAGGAAAATATTTTACTTAGGTCCCCCAAGTCAGAGCCCCAGCAAAAATAGCTACACAATGCAGTCTGCCGAAACCCGCAGGGCTGTGAAAGAGCGGAGTCAGGAGATTGTGGCTTTGATTGGTCCTCCAGATCATGCCCCGCTGTTGCCATTTACAGTTGGTGAATAAAACTAATTTTCTAGCTCTGGCTGACAAAACAATCAGAACCCAGAGAAAAACACCCGCAAGTGGCAGCCCTGGGAGAGCTGTGGAGGGGAAGGGGCACCTTAGTCGAAATCTTTTATGTCAATTCTACTGCAGCTTTAATAATTTTTATTATAACTGAATGTATAAAAACCAAACACGTAGTAAATACTGCAGGACTTGTAAAAATGGAAAACAGTCTTCTTTTATATATCATTACTGTCAGTTAAAACCATTTTTCTTTATTTTAGTAAACATGTTTTTTTATTTCAGTATTTTTCTTTATTTTTTACAACACAACTTTTTTCCCTCCAGTTATGAATATGGAAGCTTAGCATTTTCCCTGGGATGGGATTAATTTGCTGGGAATATAGTAAATGTCACCAGTGTAAAGAATGAATTATGAGGAATACAATGACCTTTTCCTAGCCAAGCTTGGAGTGGGGTGTTTGCTTGCGCTTGAGCTCAGGTTTAATATTATGTGCTGATGAGAATGTGATAAAGCCGCCCGTACATTTTTTAAGCATGAACAGAATGAATTATTGGCACAGGGAATCCTGTCATTACAAATCTCTACTTGCCTCTCTGTGGTTTGTGTAAACTTTCAGAGGCTCACACTAGAACCTTAGAGATATTCTAACCTAATTAGAATCTATTATTTTGCGGAGAACAATATTATCCAGCCTTGAATGTAACTCTTGAGGAACCCGAGAGGTTGACTCAGAGATTAACATCATCGTTGGCACAGCTTTGGGAGAAGGGTTAATAATCTGTAATGCCAACCTCCCCACCAGTCTCTCATATTGGAGAGCCCTATCGCCTTATCAATGCGGATAAAAATAGTTTTATTTTCTGCTCCTTGCAAATTTGCCAAGATCAATATATCCAGGGTTCATGTAGCTGCCGACCACAGGTCTGTTTGTCAACGTGTCTCCAATTTGATGTAAATTTGGGGCGACTATGATTTCAGTGTAGACAGACGCCTTACTGCAGTGCATCCAGCCAGGGCAGCAGATAAGACCCTGCGTATATATATTAAACTATCTGTAACATTTGTGGAAATTTGAGAATAATTGGATATTGGGATTAACTTTGTTAGAAAAAAAAAAGACCGTTTTCATTGCACTTCATGCTGCTGTGCCACTCCCTGTCCAGTGAGCACCTAAACTCAATGTAAAAACTACCACAGTAGCATCAGTAGCAACCCAGAGGGGGCCAGGTTTTACATTATTGCCCTCTGGTGAGGCGTGAAGGAGGTGCATCTGCCAGGAAACAAAACCTGTATCAGTTTGAGGGTTATTGGCTTACAAAGTTGAATTTCCTGTTCTGCACTGGATTCCAACATATTGGGGGAGATTTATCAAAGCTTGGAAAGAGATATATAGCAACCTATCAGCTCTTAACTGTCATTTTTCAAGCACAACCTGTAAAATGACAGAAGCTGATTGGTTGTCACGTTATCTCTCTATCCTTTATCTCTTTCCAAGCTTTGATAAATCTCCCATCCTAGTTCAGTGCTGAAAAAGAAATAGAAATCGGTCAGCTAATAATAACTGTTCCATCATCTTTGCAGCACAAAAGCATAATGGGCCATATATACGGGGAGATGTAGGGAGAGATGTGTGCTGAGCAAACCGCTCAGCAAACATCTCTCCCCCCGCTCAGCACAGCGCGATGTGTGCTGAGCGTGCAGGGAGGGACGGGGGCTGCTCATTTCACCCAACGGGTGAAATGAGCGACCTGCTAGATTGAGCCTGCATGCAGGCCAATCTAGCACCAGCGATAGCGAGGCGCGGGGCCACGCATCGCTATCGCTGTGGGTGGTACACACGGACAGATCATGCTTAAAATCTAAGCAATCTAGTCAGATTGCTTAGATTATCGCTCCGTGAGTACTCCCGTTAAGGCTTCAGTAGAACCAGCAGGTGAAATTAGATGGTCAATTCATACATGCCTACTCTCCCGGATCATCCGGGAGGCTCACAAAAATCTGGTGGCACTTCCAGCCCTCCCAAAAGGTAGGCAGGTCTCACGGATCCGGCCTCATCCCTCCTCCCCTCCTCAGCCGTCCTTCATAGTGGGCGGCTCAGGGAGGCCGATGATGTGTTTTGCACTGAATTGCATCATCATAGCCCCCGCAATGCCCCCAGTATGGGCATGAATAGCAGGGGGCGGGCTCACGATGAATGACGTGTCCATGCCCATGTACCGCCCACCCGCAATTAGGCCACACCTCTTATTATGTCCCATGCGGGAGGGGGCAGCCATAAAGTTGGTAAGCCTCGGTTAATTTGAGATAAACGGTGAAGAATGGTTATGGATGTCAGAAACTGAGTGTCCTAAGAGTTTTCCAGTGACTATTTTACTTTTCTTGACTCCTCCTTCCACCTTCTCTCCTCATTCCAACCATATGACACCATCAGTAGCTGCACAGAAGCTGTCGATGAATAAAGGGCACTAATTAAAAGTATCTCTCCATTCTGCCAGTCCATTATTATAACGTGCGGTAACCCAGGACCATAATTTTCATGTTCCCAGTATATCACTAACTGACCCTCCCCATTTGGATGTACCTTTATAAGAACTGATGAAACAAACTATTAGACATCTTAAAATATAATATAAGATATATTTAGTATCTGTTTTTCTAGTGCTGTACAAGTTTAATTCTAGGCCTGAGTCAGAGTTGTACGGTTTTGCACAGCTGCAGGGAAGCCTCAGTTTGGTGGAAAGGACTCAGTCTGCGCCCCCTCCCTGCCCCCATATGCCCTTAGCCTGTAAATAAGGCTGGGGCTTGGGCACTGCGTGTGAGGATGCAGGACCCGTTCTGCACATGTGGAGTTTCCCCACCATCGGTCTTGTACTATTGGATTAGCGTACAAGTCTGAATCAGGCCCAATGTTACCTTTTCCACATAGTGAGAAATCTGGTATGTCAGATCCATGGGCCTAATTCTGAGTTGATCGCAGCAGCAAGTTTGTTAGCAATTGGCCAAAACCATGTGCACTGCAGGGGAGTCAGATATAACATGTGCAGAGAGAGATAGATTTGGGTGTGGTGAGTTCAATCTGCAATCTAAATTGCAGTGTAAAAATAAAGCAGCCAGTATTTACCCTGCACAGAAACAAAATAACCCACCCAAATCTAACTGTCTCTGCAGATGCTATATCTGCCTCCCCTGCAGTGCACATGGTTTTGGCCAACTGCTAAAAAATTTCCTGCTGCGATCAACTTGGAATTACCCCGCTTGTGTGATGTGCATCTGGCCACATTGCGGGTAATTCCTAGAAGGAAACCTGGCTCATTGTTACTCACCCTTCTCTAGATTTCCTTCCCAGATCCCACCTATTTTATTAGTGTGCATGTGACTAATTAAATCTCCCACCTAAGACTCTTTCTGGCAGGGTCTTCAATAGTATGAATAAATCTTGTAAGTGGCTTGTGCTGTGCATTTAATACTGTATGTGGGCTGGTACAGAGCGTAAGTTCATCTAAATGTGATGGCAGGAAATATGTGGAAATGTTGTGAAAGTTGCAACAAACCATTTTTACATTTTACTATTTAGTTTATAAACAATATAAACCTAATGTCAGTGTTTGCAGGAACTTTGTGGTGCGTGCATTCCATTCCATTATGCATTGTATGCCTTTTGGTTTATAAAGTTCCAAATAGCAAAAGGAGCCAAACAATGCAAAGGGTGGCAAATTGTGAACCTCCAGCTGTACTGAAACTAAATGTGCCTTGCTGCCCTATGTGGACTTGTAGTACCACCACGCCTCACTGGTTACCCATATAGGGGGTCATTCTGGCCCGATCGCACGCTGCAGTTGTTTGCAGCGCTGCGATTGGGTCTGAACTGCGCATGCGCCGCAACCGCAATGCGCAGGCACGTCGCTGCCCAGCAACAGGAAACGCCGGGCAGCATGGGACCATACAAAGAACGCGATCGCAGCGGCGATCGCAAGGTGATTGACAGCAATATGGCGTTTCTGGGTGGCAACTGACCGTTTCTGGGAGTACCGTGAAAGACGCAGGCGTGTCCAGGCGTCTGCAGGGCGTGTGTCTGAAGTCAATTCTGGGACCAGACAGGCTGAAGTGATCGCAGTGGCTGAGTAAGTCCTGGGCTACTCAGAAACTGCACAAAAACTTTTTTTTTGCACAGCTCCACTGCACAAGCGATCGCACACTTGCACAGCTAAGGGCCCTCATTCCGAGTTGTTCGCTATTCTTTTCGGTCGCACAACATATGCGCAAAATTGCGAATACGTTGCACAATAGCGAATATCCGCCCCCAAAGTATTTTTGCTATTTCGTACGCAGTAGTACACAAAGTAGGCGTATGCCAAAAGACATCGCACTAATGCGAACCCATCGCATTACCACAAACCTCATCGTAAAAATCCAAAGTTATCGTAGATTTACACATTCTTCTTAAAATTGCACACGCTTTTGCTACAAAACGCACAGCAATGTTTTTTTAAATTAAAGTTAAATTACACCTTTCAGTTCAAACTCAACAAGCCTTCCACAATTACGTTTCCAGTTAGTGTAATTACTGATAATGGTCATGACCAATTAAGTCTTCAAAGAATACCTGCAGAACACTTTGTAGGCATAATTGGCCATCAACATTTTTTTGCTTTGATTTAAAAGAAATAGATGTAAATGTGCCTGGGCTAATGCCTTTTTTTTTTTTTTTTTTGGTGTAGTGTGTGAATAAATGTGTTTACATGTTTTTCAAATCAATAAGCTCCTAACTGTCATAAATTATTTTGTTTTGGTGTAATTTAAAAAACTAATCTTAAGTAAGATGTGTGAACTGTTTTACGTCACCAATTTCTGCACGCCAATCTGCTGTTCTTTTACAGCATTAATAAACACAACACCCGCTTAACTTGAACAACACATTTTTTTATTTTTTGAAATTTTTGTTTTTTTAAAGAAAAATATTCGTTTTGTTATCAAACAATTTTTTTTTTCAGAATTTTTTTTCTAATTGGTCCAAGTCAGCCAGCACGGCCCGCAAATTTGACTTGATCCTGGCCACAATTCCTGGCAAAGTTGTGGGATCTCCAACTGCAACATCTGAAATGAAGAGGCAAAATAAACATTACAAACTTACTCTCATTACCTATTATACAAGCAAGGCACAAAGCACACTTTAATGGCAAAGGGACTACGTCATGGATGTTTGAATGTTAAAACAGTACCATACCAACACACAAGCATGCTCAGCAATGTTTGTTATTGTTAATTTACAAAATTAGAAAGTGTACCACACCATGATGTACATTTACTAAGATGGGAGTTCTATTTAAGATGGGACGTTGCCCATAGCAACCAATCAGATTACACATATCTTCTAGAAGGTGCTAAATTAATGAGAAGTTGAATCTGATTGGTTGCTATGGGCAACATCCCATCTGGAATAAAACTCCCATTTTAGTAAATGCTGGGATTAATACACATCTGGAGTGAAGCAGACTTGTATTTTTAGGTGTTTGCCCTGCATCATCACACTGCATATCAACATCTTCAGAAGGACAACATATCCTAGCATGCCCACACTTCCTGAAAGCCTGCCTTACTACATAAGGTCAAACAGGTTTTAAAAATTCAAATAATCATTTTGTGAGTGTAACTTTCACAACACAAATCATTGTGTCGTTAGCCTGGCTAACAAAGTGAAGCATGCGAGTTGAATGTGCAAATATTAGGAATACCCAGGCACAAGTGTAAAAGACCAACAACATACTAAACTCCACTCAGGTCTAACTTTCACTGACAACCTAGCACATATAAACCCTGTTGTCCTGGCAACCCTGTCGACCTAATGAGTGTCGACCTAGAGTGGACAGCCTAAACATTGCACACATAGACACTGTACATCTAATGATACTCACATAAATGTACAAGCAACATCTATTCCATGAAGAAGAACATAAACATTTTTTCTTGGGCCAAGATTGGCCACAGTACAACACTGCATGTATTGTAATTGTAAGTGTAACTAGGTAACCAATACATTTTAAATGTTGAAAAACTTACTCTCATCTGCCACATGCGGACTCCCCGGAATCTCAGCTGGGGCTTCTGCTGCCCATTCACTTGGTGGGGAAGGCGGCTGGATGGGGGAAGGAGGCTGGACGGGGGTAGGAGGCTGGATTGGGGAAGGAGGCTGGATTGGGGAAGAAGGCTGGATTGGGGAAGGAGCAGGGATTGGGGAAGGAGGAGGGATTGGGGAGCTGTTTTCAGAGGGTGGTTCTGATTGAGAGGGGGAGGGGGGCGGAGAGGGTGTTTGTGCAACAGAGGGGGAGGGGGCCAGAAAGGGGGACTGGGAAAGAGAGGGGGAGGTGGCCGGAGTTGTTGTTTGGCCTTCAGAGGGGGAGGGGGACAGAGATGGGTATTGGTAAAGAGAGGGGGAGGGGGCTGAGAAGGGGACTGGGAAGGAGAGGGGGATTGGGCGACAAGGGGAGGGGGGCTGAGAAGGAGAGGGGGATTGGGCAACAGAAGGGGAGGGGGCTGAGAAGGGGACTGGGAAGGAGAGGGGGATTGGGCGACAGAAGGGGAGGGGGGCTGAGAAGGGTACTGGGAAGGAGAGGGGGATTGGGCGACAGAAGGGGAGGGGGGCTGAGAAGGGGACTGGGAAGGAGACGGGGATTGGGCGACAGAAGGGGAGGGGGGCTGAGAAGGGGATTGGTCGGGGCTCCCAGCAGCAGCAGCTTGCCGTTGTGCTCGCCCTAGAATGACATATGTAATATTTAGGTTGTAGCATGAAAAATTTTAACAACAGCATTTTTCTATTACACTGTTCTGTCCCATGTTAAAGACACAGGGGTAACATTAATAGGTTTTTTTAATTTTAAAACTGGTGATGTTGCCCATAGCAACCAATCAGATTATACGTAACATTTATTAAACTGCTTCTAGAATATAATAGATTGTATCTGATTGGTTGCTATAGGCAACATCACCAGTTCGAAAAACATCCCACCTTATTAAATTTACCCCACTGAGCAAGTTATTGGGTTCAGTTGACAGCCTGTGTAGCAACTCTGAAAAACAACATGCACTTTTTCAGAAGCACCTTGCTACACAGTCAGTACTGCTTGCCCTAACCACACACACTGTGTCATGTTTATTCTATAATAGTTCATTGTCAGTGTGCAAATTTTCACACTATCACTTAGTGAAAATAGGCAAAGTTTATGCTAATAATCTCAGTGTTATTTAATGTAATATGAAACTTACTGCGCCTACGTATATCACGGATTTGTTGGCGGAGTTCCGCCAACAGGTCTGGCGTGCGCCTGCGGAGGTCGCTCCAGCGCCTCTCCAACTGGATGATGGTCCTCCTGCTCCGGGCGCGGGTTCGCAGTAAGCGTCGGACCTCTGCGTAGGCCTCGCGCTTTACCATATTTGGGATAAAGGGCCCTGCGCGGCCTACGCGGCGGTCCATTACCGATACCAAGATGCGCAGCTCGCGGCAGGTAAAAGCTGCTGCGCGCATGATGGCAATGGCGTTTTCCATATATGGGCTTATATTTATAGTGTGTGGTGGCATGTGATTGGTTGAAATTGTATGGTGTCATCTGTAATAAACTTTATTGATATGTGTACATTAATGTGCAGGACAGTTTGTACAGTTCGCATGGGCGGAGATTCGCACCCGCGGACACACACACACACACACATCATTAAGATATGGCTGCAATTCATAAACATATAAGTCTACATATGTATATATATATATATATATATTATATGTATATATATTTAAAACAACACACACACATTTTTAAATCCCTATTTTTGGGCTTAGAAAAAACACAACTAAGTGTAACAATCTGTTTACTCACCACATGTTGCTGGAACAAACAGCTACACAAAGTCACAAATTTGTGGATTTTTAGGATCAGATGGTGTGGCATTTTTATGGTAAACAGATGCACAAGCCAAACAGAAAAATAAAAATAAAAAACAATTGTTGTTTAAATTCAAAACTACAAAAGTAATTTATAAAAAAAAATAAAAAAAACATTGTATACAACAATCTTACACAACATACATGATAATGAGAACATTACAGATAAAATCTGTACTGAAACAATATAAAATACTCGCAAAACTCACTCAGAAATGTGCTCACTCAGAAACGTCCACCTTGCTTCAGTAATTTTCTGCATACACCCACACACATGCAGGCTGCATGCAGGGCGTTTATATAGCCAGTGCTACAATTACTGGACCAATTTGCATTATATACACCTGCGCGGATTTCCGCACCGGAAAACACACGCAGCTATAAATAGCTAGACACTCGTGCATACACACATGCCACCAGCAACATGGCTACTCGTGAGCAGATGGCAGCAGAGATGGACGAGGTGCAGCAGCAGATGGCTGCTTTAACACATCGAAGCCTAGCACTGCGGAGGCAGATGCTTGACTTTGCCAATGCTGAGTTAGAAATAGCAGGACCAAGTACTATACAAACTCCATCTACTGATACCCAGGAGTTAGGAGTGAATCCCCTGCCAGACATAGATAGTGGGGAAACTGAGGGTGATTCCGGACTAGCAGCTCAAACACAAACTACACAAGCAGCTAGTGAAGAGGAAGATGGTGAGGAAGGACAGGACGATAGCTCACAGGCTACATCCAAAAAAAAGAAAAGACAGCCCGCCTTCACTAAGAGGGAGTTACGGGTTTTGGTCACACAGGCCATGGCAAAAATACATTGAGGACCCAAAAACATGGGTGCTGCAACCAAAGAGAGAATTTGGAGGGACATCACTGATTCTGTTAATGAAGTCGGCTCAATAGTCCGCACCTCACAGGGAGTTCGAAGACGGTAAGTGTATATTGCCAGTCCATTTTCTGTGCCAAGTATTCTTAAAAAGTTAGTTAGATGTGATGTTGCCTATAGCAACCAAATGCATAACATGTGTACTATATATTAAAGCTGGTATTCATAATTATTTTTCCCTACATATGTAGTTGGGCCGACTTCAAATCCCGCCTGAAGGGCAAGAGGTCTGCGGAGTGGAATGCCTTGAGGGCAACAGGGGGAGGTCCAGCTGCCACTGTGGAATACACAGATCTTGAGGAGATGGCGATGGACTGTGTGAGCTACGAGGAGGGGGTTGGGGTGTCTCATATGGACACGGACCTGCCTGAAATACTCCATGTACATGACTTGCCAGGTAAGTTTACACACATATTCCTAAAGAAATATTTTTTTTGTTCCAAAAGTCTCATATTGTTTTTTTCTACTCTTTTTCCACTCATTCTTCTATTTGCTTTGAACATAACACAGCACAGGTGGGTGAGCAGGTAGAGTCACAGGAGGGTTATGTGGCTGAGGCTGAGGTGGGGGGACCTAGTGTCTGTGCCAGTGTGGGACCACACATTCCATCTGTCCAGATACCAACTGGCCCCCCCACCCAACCCTCTGCTATCCCAGAAATCCTGTCTGAAATAGCCAGGTATGGTGAGAGCCTGAATGCTTTTCAGGACAGGATGCTCCGGGAGGTAAGCCAGATACCTGTCCGGCTCACTGAGCACAGAAACAATGTGGAGCAAGGTGTAGCTCAACTCTGCCAAGGTCTGGCAGAGATCAGGCAGGGCCAAGATCAACTCGCCTCCTCCTTCCAACAACTTGCCAATTCGATTCGGCAAGGGCTCCAGGACATCGCTGTCTCCCTTGTCCACAGTGACAGAGAGCCAGCCACATCGGCTCCCTCCCCTCCCCCTGCCCAGGAAGAACATCCCACTGGGCAGGGCCCTCGAAGGTCGCTCCGCAGACCGAGCCATGAAGAACAACATCAGGCGGGGAAAAAAAGAGAAAGTGATGTCTCTCCAGATGGGCAGCACCCATGTTTTACATGTTGCCTCTATGTATTTTTTTATTTTGGCTTGTGTGGCCAGAATGTACAACTCCCTCAAAGTGAAAGGTTTTCTTTAAATTGTAGCCTGTGAGTTATTTGGGCCTACACCTGAGCCATCTTCCTCTTCCTAGCGTGCTGTGTATGTTTGTGTTTGTGTGTTGGTTCCGGAATCTACCTCAGTTCCCCTAAAAGTTTAGTCTGGCTGGGGGTTCACTTAGTTAATTTAAAACATCAGATTTTGTCAGAAGATGGGGTTACCATAGTACTGGGTTCTGCTATGTGCATTTTGCCACTGCCATCTGCTTGCTGCTATGTCCATCTCTGTATGTGATGCTCATTTGTAGCCATGTTGTGTTGGTGATTTTGTATTTTTTTTTAAGTAAAAAAAAAAATACATTACAATTGTTTGTGTGTTTTATTAAAGGTTATGCACTCAGGAAAACTGTGCCCTGTAAACTTGAACATGGCATATTGACATTTGTGGAACAAGGGAACAATCAGAATATTGAGACAAACATTGCATATTCTAATTTAAAATCTGTATGCCTTGCACAACACTTAATTGGCCATATAAAAAAACAAAAATAATTAGGAACTTCGGTTACTAGGGGCAACATGCCATAGTATTAGATATGGACACATATTCCCACAAAAAAAAAAAAAAAAAACATATTAAGTCACATTAAATGTAGGCTGCATTATGTTGCTCATGTTATTTGGTATGTACAAAGGAATATGTCTATGTCGAGAAGATTTAGCTGATGTAGTTTATAAGTTGGTTTAGTCACATTTGATAGTATTAAACAAATAATTTAAACATGCATTTAACATCAAAGTATTTATATTTGTCCCAAAAATACACTGCATTATTTGTGAGTGTGTCAGATTTGTTTGTGATAACAATACAAATGTTAGGTGGCCATATAATTGCTGTTTGTAGTATTTTGTAAGAGCAGTGTTTGACGAGTAATTGCTCAACAGGTGAATTCAGTTGCTAATTAATTGCTAATTAGAGCAGACACACTTGTAACAGTACTTCACAAGTGCTGAGTAGCTGCAGACTTACTCTTCGGCTGCGTCAAGATAGCGAACATTTGTTATGTACTTTTACCATAAGATATGCATTTTTGCCAAAAACACGCCTACTGCTGGTTGCATACTCCCACACTAGCCGCCCACTTTCACGCCCATTTCGTTGGATTGCGAAGCCGTGCCTCTGCCACGCCTCCGTCACTCCCTGTTTTCGTTTATGTATTACGAGCAGATTTTAGTTTAGTAACTTTGCACAAGCTTCGTATCGCTCGCTTTGCGCATGCGTATTTCCGCTTTTGCGCATGCGCAGTTTGAGATTTTTTTGCCGTTTGCGATGCGATGAACTGCTGCGAACAACTCGGAATGAGGGCCAAAATACACTCCCCCATAGGCGGCGACTATCTGATGGAACGGCTGCAAAAAACTGCTACCGTGCGATCAACTCGGAATGAGGGCCTTAGTCATTTGAAATACTCTAGGCATATTTTTCTGTGGATGTACTATAGCTACTGATATAAACTAAAGTTTGAGTGCTACAAAAGTTCTGGGAATTGCTTACAACAGAGTAAATGTTTCTAAAGCTGACCACAGAGGAGCCTTGCCTACTACATGGCATACGCACCAACCAACAAGCCCAGCGCATAATTTGCTGTCACACCTTGTGGCCAGATTCAACAAGACCTGATTGTTCAGATTCTCGGATCCACTTCCAAAATGAATGGGGCCTGTTAGTGTCGTTCTGAGATCATATTGCAACCACTTTCACCGACATGCGTAATAATAATAATCTGATTTTCTCATACGTCCTAGAGGATGCTGGGGTCCATTTCATGACCATGGGGTATAGACGGTTCTGCAGGAGCCATGGGCACTTTAAGACTTTTCAAGGGTGTTTACTGGCTCCTCCCCCTATGCCCCTCCTCCAGACCTCAGTTTTAGAAATGTGCCCAGGCAGACTGGATGCACTCCAGAGGAGCTCTCCTAAGTTTCTCTGAAAAGACTTATGTTAGGTTTTTTATTTTCAGGGAGAACTGCTGGCAACAGTCTCCCTGCTTCATGGGACTGAGGGGGCAGAAGTAGGAACCAACTTCCTAAAGAGTTTCATGGCTCTGCTTCTGGCTGACAGGACACCATTAGCTCTTGAAGGGAACTGAACGCTAGCCGTGCCTAGATGCTCACTCACACAGCACGCCGTCACCCCCCTCACAGAGCCAGAAGTCAGAAGACAGGTGAGTGTTAGAAGACAGATATTCAATCAAGAAAGTGACGGATAAAGGTACTGCGTGGCTGGCGGGAGCGCAGCGCGCCATGTTGCCCACACATACACAGGCACTGCAGGGTGCGAGGGGAGGGGGGGCGCCCTGGGCAGCATGAAACCTATGGAAACTGGCATAAATAAGGGGCATAAGTTGCTGAGGCACAGTCCTACCCCTGCCAGTATAAAAAAATTACCTCATAAATGCTGAGGAGAATCACGCCATTGAAGAGTGGAGCTTCCTCCTCAGTCAGCCAGCACACTGCTCAGCGCCATTTTCTCTCTCTCCTCAGGCTGCAGAGACAATGCTGGTCCGCCTCCACTACTGAACAAGTATCAGGGTGCAAAACAGGGGGGGCCACAGTGAATTTGGTGCTATATAATTGTGTGATTAGCATTATAAAAATGCTGCATGTCAGTGGGCATTTTGTGTTCACAGACATTGTGTTACTGGCGCTGGGTTGTGAACTGGCAAATCCTATCTGATTCCCCCTGACAGATTTTACTGTGGGTCTGTCCCCTATAAGTCCCAGAGTTTCTGTGGTGTGGTTATGCATGTGTGTGACATGTCTGTGGCAGGGAATCTCTTCCTCTGTGGAAGACATGTTAGAGACACAGAGGTGTAATATGACACCAAGAGCCTGACTGGGTGAAAGGTTACATGATAGTGTGAATCACTACTGAATCTCATACGGAAAACTGAATATAATCTGTTGAAGATGTGATTTCTAATAGTTCTGCCTTTCATCCACAGGGACCCCTCTGGATCACATACAAATTTGCACAAGTAGTACAAACTGATACCGACATGGACTCTGTTTCCTGTGTCGACACTAGTGATTCCAGGGGAATAGGTCCTAAGTTAGCAAAAAAGCATTCAAAACATGTTCTAGCTATAAAGGTGGTGTTAGAAGTTACGAAGCCCCTCTTTTACCACAAGGAGAGGGTTTACTTTAGTAAAGAAATAATGTAATTTTCCCTCCACCTCGGGAGTTGAACAGTCTCTTGGAGGGAGTCTGATTTAACCTGAAAATAAATTTCAGATTCCCAAAAGGAATTCAGGCAGCTTACCTTTTTCCAAAAGGTGGGAGTCACCCTGCATTTTAGACAGGGCCCTGTCATAAAAGAGAAAAGGTGTTTCTCCCTGCGCCTGGAATGGCTTCACTTAAGGAGCCGACAGACGCAAGTGAGTGAGGTGATCTATTGATGTGGCCAATGGGACACTACTCAGGCCTACCATTGTCTGTGCGTGGGTGAGTAGTGCTATTGAGAAGTGGTCAGAAAACTTGTCATTAGACATTGACACAATAGATGGAGACGAGATATTCCTAACGTTAGGTCATATCAAAGACGCTGCTGCGTACGTACTAGAAACCATGAAATATATTGGTCTCTTGGGATCAAGAACCACTACCATGGCAGTATCGGCTCGGAGGGCGTTGTGGATTCGCCAGTGGAATGCTGATGCAGATTACAAAAGAAATATGGAGGCTCTCCCGTATAAAGGTGAGGCCTTGTTTGGTGATGGGCTGGATGCGTTAGTTTCGGCGGCTACCGCAGGTAAGTCGACATTCATGCCCTATGCTCCTACACTGGCGAAAAAGACACATCACTCTCACATGCACTCATTTCGGCCAACAAATACAAAAAGGCCAAAGGTTCCCCCTTTTTTGCAGGTAGGGGAATGGGAAAAGGAAAGAAATCTGCAGCGTCTCCCGGAACGCAGGAGCAGAAGTCCACCCCTGCTTCTGCCAAATCTGCAGCATGACACTGGGGCTCCCTTGCGGGAGTCCGCTCGGGTGGGAGCACGTCTGAAACTTTTCAGCCAAATCTGGATTCAATCTGCCCTGGACCCATGGGTCTTACAAATAGTGTCCCATGGGTACAAACTAGAGTTTCAAGACGTCCCCCCATGCCGATTTTTCAAATCGACCTTGCCAGCTTCTCTTCCAGAAAGATAGGCAATAACAACGGCAATTCAAAAATTATGTCAGGATCAGGTCATTGTTCTGGTACCCTTGTCACAGCAAGGAGAAGGTTTTTATTCAAGCCTCTTCGTAGTTCCGAAGCCGGACGGCTTGGTCAGACCGATTTTAAACCTGAAAAATCTGAATCTCTACCTGAAAAGGTTCAAGTTCAAGATGGAATCCCTGAGGGTAGTGATTTCCAGTCTGGAGGAGGGGGACTTCATGGTGTCAGGAGGCATAAAGGATGCTTACTTGCATGTTTCCATTTATCCTCCTCACCAAGCTTATCTGAGATTCGCAGTACAGGATTGCCGTTACCAGTTCCAGATGTTGCCGTTCAGACTCTCCACGGCACCGAGGGTATTCACCAAGGTGATGGCGGAGATGATGGTCCTCCTTCATCAAGAACGAGTCAATATAATCCTTATCTGGACGATCTCCTGATAAAAACGAGATCCAGGGAACAGTTGGTGCAGAACATCGCACTCTCCCTGTCAATACTCCAACAACACGGTTGGATCATGAATTTTCCAAAGTCGCAGTCGGAACCGACAACAAGATTGTCCTTTTTAGGGATGATTCTGGATACAGAAGTACGGAGAGTATTTCTTCCAGTGGAAAAGGCTCTGGAAATCCAGAAAATGGTCAAATAAATATTGAAACCAACAAGTGTGTCGATCCATCAATGCATCCGGTTTTTGGGGAAAATGGTAGTGGCCTATGAGGCCATACAGTTTGGCCCATTTCATGCCAGAGTATTCCAGTGGGACCTGTTGGACAAGTGGTCCAGATCCCACCTACACATGCACTGGAATAATCCTGTCCCCGAAAGCCAGGATTTCGCTCCTGTGGTGGCTACACAGTTCTCACCTACTAGAGGGACGCAGGCTTGGGATTCACGACTGGGTCCTAATAACCACAGATGCAAGTCTCCGAGGCTGGGGAGCTGTCACACAGGGAGAAAGCTTCCAAGGAAAATGGTCAAGTCAGGAAGCCTGCCTTCACATAAACGTTCTGGAATTGAGAGCCATTTACAACGGCCTTCTACAAGCGGTACATCTTCTTCAAGATCATCCCGTGCAGATCCAATCGGACAATGTAACAGCAGTCGCATACATAAACAGGCAAGGCGGAACGATAAGCAGAGCGGCAATGGCAGAGGTGACAAAGATTCTCCTCTGGGCAGAAAGACATGTAAGAGCTCTGTCAGCAATTTTCATTCCGGGAGTGGACAACTGGGAAGCAGACATCCTCAGCAGACATGATCTCCATACAGGAGAGTGGGGCCTCCACCAAGAAGTCTTCGTAGAGGTGACAAGTCTTTGGGGAGTTCCTCAAGTAGACATGATGGCATCTCATCTAAACAAGAAGCTTCAGAGATATTGTTCCAGGTCAAGAGACCCTCAAGCAATAGCAGTGGATGCACTGGTGACCCAGTGGGTGTTTCGGTCGGTATATGTTTTCCCTCCACTTCCACTGATTCCAAAACTTCTCAAAATAATAAGAATAACAAGAGTTCGAGCAATCTTCATTGCCCCAGACTGGCCAAGGAGGGCTTGGTATCCAGATCTTCAGGAGTTGCTCATAGAAGATCCTCGGCCTCTTCCTCCTCGAGAGGACCTACTACAGCAGGGGCCGTGTGTGTATCAAGACTTACCGCTGCTACGTTTGACGCCATGGCTGTTGAGCGCCGGTTCCTAGCCCGAAAGGGTATTCCCAAGGAAGTCATCCCCACTCTTATTCGGGCCAGGAAAGGAGTAACGTCTAAACATTACCACCGTATTGGAGAAAATATGTGTCTTGGTGTGAATCCAAGAAGGCTCCTACTGAAGAGTTTGAGTTGGAACGTTTTCTCCATTTTCTGCAGGCTGGTGTGGATGCGGGCCTTAGATTGGGGTCAGTCAAAGTCCAGATTTCGGCCTTATCAGTTTTCTTTCAAAAACAATTGGCCTCCTTTCCAGAAGTCCAGATGTTCGTGAAAGGGGTTCTGCACATCCAGCCTCCATTTGTGCCTTCAGTGGCACCATGGGACCTTAATGTGGTGTTGCAGATCGTTCAATCAGATTGGTTTGAACCTCTGCAGGAGATAGAATTGAAGTTTCTCACTTGGTAAGTGGTGATGCTTTGGCATTGGCTTCCGCAAGGCGGTTGTCTGAGTTGGGGGCCTTGTCTCACAAGAGCCCTTACCTGATCTTCCATGAAGATAGGGCAGAGTTAAACACTCGTCAACAATTTCTTCCAAAGGTGGTTTCGTCCTTCCACATAAACCAACCTATTGTGGTGCCAGTAGCTACTGACACTTTCACTGAGTCACAGTCTCTAGATGTGGTCAGAGCTTTGAAGATTTATGTCGCAAGAACAGCTCAGTTACAGAAAACAGAGGCTCTGTTTGTCCTATATATGCTCCCAGCAAGATTGGGTGTCCTGCTTCTAAGCAGACTATTATGTGCTGGATCAGAGGAACGTTTCAGCACGCTCATTCTACGGCTGGATTGCCGTTACCTACGTCGGTGAAGGCCCATTCTACTAGGAAGGTGGGCTCGTCCTGGGCGGCTGCCCAGGGGGTCTCGGCATTGCAACTTTGCCAAGCAGCTACTTGGTCAGGGTCAAACACTTTTTCTAAATTTTATAAGTTTGACACTTTGGCCAATGAGGACCTCAAGTTTGGTCAATTGGTGCTGCAGGGTCATCCGCACTCTCCCGCCCGTACTGGAGCTTTGGTATAAACCCCATGGTCATGAAATGGACCCCAGCATCCTCTAGGATGTATGAGAAAACAGGATTTTAATACCTACCGGTAAATCCTTTTCTCCTAGTCTGTAGAGGATGCTGGGCGCCTGACCCAGTGCGTACTTTACCTGCAGTTTTGTTCAGTTAGTTAAACAAGTGTGTTACATTTGTTTTCAGCATGTTGCTGTAAATGGTTCATGCCTGTTGGCGTGTGTTATGTTGAATACCATGTTGTGCGGCATGGTTGAGGTGTGAGCTGGTATGAATCTCACCATTAGTATAAAAGTAAATCCTTTCCTCGAAATGTCCGTCTCCCTGGGCACAGTTCCTATAACTGAGGTCTGGAGGAGGGGCATAGAAGGAGGAGCCAGTTCACACCCTTGAAAAGTCTTAAAGTGCCCATGGCTCCTGCGGAACTGTCTATACCCCATGGTCATGAAATTGACCCCAGCATCCTTTACGGACTAGGAGAAAAGGATTTACCGGTAGGTATTAAAATTCTGTTTTTATTGGCCATTTTGGTTGTTACTCAATTTAAGTAGAACAACTTTAACAACATTGATAAGTGGTCTTGTGTAGTATGCTGTCACTTATGTACCTAAATGACTGACTTGCATATAAGAGGTAAGACTAGCTGTCATTTGCCTCATCTGTTTTGCAACGCTTAGCACATACTGTACAGTTATAATGTCAGAATACTTCACATAATGTATAATGGTGATTTCAGGCTGTGAGGTGCTTCTAAAATCACCACCATGTTACGTTTGCAGATTAGTTGACCGCTGAGTAACTTCTCCATTGTTATGCTAAACAAAGCTTTCAGAAAGATTTGTAACACTTAATCATTATCATGACCTAAGTAGCTTATTACATGTTACTTGGGTCTAACTTATTTTCTAAGTGTATTTTGCATATTGCTATCTGTAAGCTTTCAATCCAAGTAAATGTCATACATTAATATAATAATTATGCTGAGGAGTTTATGGCTCTGGCCTGTATTCTGCTCCCATGTTGCTATTAGACAATCGGCCAAAATGGTAGTTCACAATTCGGTTAATCTTAAGGATTATGGTTTATATGAGATAGTCAGCTGTGTAGACCTTAGTATAGAAGAGAAGTCAACAGTAGGGATTAATAGGGACTGTGGGACATTAGCTCAGATACATTTTCACTTGCTAATTGAAATTACACATTTTTCCACAAACTTAAGGGATCCATTAATTGAGTTGGGGCCCAAAACATGGCTGTATCCCTTGTCTGACTCTCACCTTATATATGTTGTGTGCTACCAATCAAATAGTAATTAGAAATCATGTTGCATATTTATATTTGAACACGACCACTGTATTTATATTTGAGCACGACCACTGTCTCCTGTTAATTATATATGTATATACAAAGTATATATATATATATATATATATATATATACTGTACATATATATATGTGTGTGTGTGTGTGTGTGTGTGTGTGTGTGTGTGTGTGTGTGTGTGTGTGTAGGTGGATATACAGTGTGTATATATATATATATATATATGTATTTGACAGTATCTTCATTACTAAAATGCCATTAAAATTAATTTATTGACTCACATTTATATCATCAGGGTAGAATGTTTCGGGCTTCTAAGAAACCTTTATCAGGACAGTCCAACAAAGAAGCATCACAGTGAATTTTGTGTACAGTATATCATTTCATGCAGAAAATTATAAAAAATATTGTAGGAAATTACCTTCAGGCTGTGTGTATAAGGTGTGCATGAAACATAAATGCAATTTGTGTTTAGACTTGAGTCCCAAACATAAGATATCTCATTATGTTATGTAAATATTCTGTAATACAGAAAAATCCAAAAAACTTCTCGTCTGAAGCATGTCTCATACAGGAGACTCAACGTGTGTGTGTGTGTGTGTGTGTGTGTGTGTGTATATATATATATATATATATATGTGTGTGTGTGTGTGTGTTTATATATATATTTATGTGTGTGTGTGTGTGTGTGTGTGTGTGTGTGTGTGTGTGTTTAAAGATATATATGTTCATATGGGTTAGTTGTACATTTAATGTCATTATTTTGGTTTGACCTTTAAGGTCTTCTGTTATTTTTCCTAAAGGTTGGGGGGTTGGTTATTTGTGTTGGTGCATTGTTCCTTTGATTGGCAGTAAGAGCCCTATTTCACAGCTTGTAGTAAAAGGCCAGTGGTTAAAGGATGACCCATCTCGACAAGCCAGATTCAGAAACTGTCAATCAGCAAAAAGTCAGGGAATAGGGATCTTCACTAATCCCCCCCCCCCCCCCCCGAATGTCGCCTCATGCTGTCCTTGATTGGCATAGTCTGGCAGGTAGGATGGATGTATCTGTCACCGGCTGTTTAATTGTGTTGACGATTTTAGTCTGACATCAAGTCTTTGAGAAGTAAGTAGCTCAATGCAAAACAAATTAGCAGATTGTAGTCATATTTCTCATCCTATGTGCCTTGACTTTCCTGAATGGAGTCCATAAATCATATTGACTGACGTTTGTGTGAACGATGAAAGCAGCTTTTGAGGCTGCGAGCGTGGATCTAGAGAGCGTGGAGACCAGTAACATGAAGGTGGCATGGAAGGATGCATATGGCTGACCTTTTGGGAATTTTCTAAGAGCCTTATGTCTCTTGATCACATTTGTTTGAAGAATGAAAGCTTTTTGGCCACTATAGAAAGGATTGAGCATGTCAGCAATTCCCTTTCTCAAATTCCTTTGAAATATAAGAACCTAGACGAAGGGGTTTCTTTTTATAAAAACTAGAGCTTCAGCATTGTTCGGGGATCCCACAAGATGCGGAAACGTTTCGGAGCAAGTGTTTTTTTTTCCTTTAGTGTATTAGAAAACATTGTTGTACATTCCACAAGTAAATGTTTCTTTACTATAACATACGTTTGTGTGCAGAACTATAATTGGGTTTCAAAAACATGTAGACAAAACATGTATGTGGTATGAACGTTTCGTAGTTCCACATGGGAGTGCAATTTTGAGAGGACAAATAAAAGTGTAGCTGAAGATGTGACTATTACAGTTACATATGGCACTATGCCCCTATAGTGCGTATTTAAGGGTTCCTAAGCTGTTATGTTATATTAAGTGTGATGTGGTTTACTCTACATTGATTGTAATATGTTCTCTTATACGTTTGTTATAGATTTGTGTGGGTGGTCCCATTGTTATGTCACTTGAATGTTACATTAGCATTGCATTTGTTATACCTCCTCTAAAACTGTACACACCTTAGAGCAAATGATATATAAGAACTATGTTTCTATGAATATCCTTACAAAGAACTAAAGATCAAATAAAGTTGAAGTTACCAAAAGGTAAGAAAAGGGGCAGACTTGATGGACCAAGTGGTTCT